>NW_026652282.1:102629043-102652581 GCF_009828535.3 Hylobates moloch | reverse complement strand
TGTTATATATTTTAATTTAATATGTAATAGTAATATAAATATAATATTAATATATTATATATTTAACATAAATGTATTATATAATATATATCTAAATATATATCATATATATGTTCACAAAAAAATGGAGAAAAATTTTAAAATACCAGCATATTGATATAATTAAGACTATATCCTCTGACACCAATGGAATTAATCTTAAAATCAATTACAAATGTTAAACGGAAAATAACTGAGTATTAAATAACATACAGCTAAATAAGCTATGTGGTCAAAGAAGAAATCAAAATATAAGTCAAAACTATTTTAACTAAAGAATAATAAAAATACATCAAATTTTATGATATTCAGCTAGAACTATATAAAGATGGAAATATGTAACCTTATGACATAGCTTTGCTGTTTGTCCCCTCCAAATCTTACTTAGAAATATAATCCCTAAAACTGAAATCGAGGCCTAGTGGGAGGTATTTGGATCATCAGGGTGGATCCCTCATGAATGGCTTAGTGCCATCATCTTGGTGATAAGTGAGTTCTTGCTCTGAGTTCCTGCAAAATCTGGTTATTTAAAAAGAAGCCTGGTACGTCCCCTTCTCTCTCTTGCTCCCTCAATGGGATGTCAGCACACTTCCTGTACAGCTTGCAGAATTGTGAGCCAACTAAACCTCTTTTCTTTATAAATTACCCAGCCTCATGTATTACTTTATAGCAATACAAAAACAGACCTTAATTGCGTAATTTGTAAGAAAAATAAGGCTGAAAAACAATTATTTAAACTTCCACCTAAAAAGAATAGAAAGCTAATTCTAATAAATACAGAAGAAAAGAAATAATAAAGAGTGAGCATTAATCAGTAAAATATTTAAAAAAAACTCCAGAGAAAATAAACATTGCAAAATTAGTTCACTAAAACAGATTAATAATATTGGTAAAATTCTGATAAGAATGACCAAAAAGTAAAGAGAAATGGGACAGATTACCAATATTTGGGAATAAAAGTGAGATAAAACTATAGATCCCAAGACATAAGAAAGTTAATGAGATATTACGAAAACTTTAAGTATATTTGAGTATTTATATGAATTGAGAAAATTCTTTTAAAAACACAACTCACCAAAATAAACTGAATCATTCATTAGTAAAAACTATTTCTAAAAAAGAAATTCTAAGTCCAAGATACTCCTTCATGGTGAATTTTTCCAAATATTTAAAAAACAAATACCACAAAGCTAACATAACAGAAGCTTAAAAGAAAAAAAAAAAAAAACTATCCCCCAAAATCGTTTTATGAGGCCATAAAAACCCTGGCACCATAACCTGAAAAGGGAACTAAAACCAAGTAAAATTACCAGTCGGTATCTCTTACGAACATAGAAACAAGACGCCTAAAGAATATATTATCAAACTAAACCCAGCTAATAAGAGGATAGTACTTCATGATCAATTTGAATTTACTTCAAGTACACCATGTTGGTTTAATATTCAAAAATCAACCAATATAATTCATCACATTCACAAACAGCTCATGAGGTGTATAAACCACATATAATAAAATTAATAATCCATCATAACAACTCTTAACAGACTAGGGAAAGAAGGGATCTTCCTTATACCAATATCAGACTATAAATAATCTATAGCAATTACTGGACTTAATGACGAAATGTTGTAAGCTTTCTACATAAGACAAGTCAGCAAAAATGAATTTATTATCAACTCTTCTATTCAACAATCTACTTGTGGTCCTGTCCAGTGCAATGAGAAAATAAGGAGAAATAAAACACTTAACAACACAAAATAAAGCTCTCATTATTTGTTACATAATTTTACACATAAGATCATATACACAGAAAATCTAAAAGAATCTATAGATAAATTATAATAGAATTAAGTGGGTTTATTAAGTTCACTGAACTTAATGTATACAATGTATAAAAACTGTATACTTTATATATCAACAACTAAAAAATAGTATTGTTTTAAACTTCTATGTTCTATTTATACAGTCAGAAGGCTGTTTTTAAAAAAAACTCTAGTAAGAAAAGCTATACATAAACTTTACCCAGAAAATTGCAAAATGACCATCTCAGCCAATACAGAATAAGCATTTTACAAAATCCAAAGCTCATTCTTGATAAATAACATAAAAAATAAAGTATTTAAAATAAATTTAACAGGAATGCAAGACCTTTACCAAATTCATGGATTGAAAGACTTAGTATTGGGTGTGTTTTCTGCAAATATAGCTATATATTTAATATTATACTGATAAAGATTTGTTTGCATATATTGAAAAGTCAATACTAAAATTTATTAGAATAACCAAAAGTATCTAGAATAACCAAAACAATTTAAAAAGTTTGGGAAGTCATGGCACCTGATTTCAAAGCTTTTCATAAAGCTACAGTAATTAAGAAAGCATAATACTGGCAGAAGGATAGACATATAACCATATAGAACAGAGTCTAGAAACAAGACTTCATATAAATATGTAGTCAATTGACTTATGGCAAAGATGACAAAACAATTCAATGAGGAAAAGGTAGTTTTTTCAACAAATAGTGATACAGTAATTGGATCCATAAGAAAAAAAGAAAAGAACTTCAGAACTTAAGAGCTTACCTCACACTATATACAAAATTAACTCAAAGTGTATTGAATTTATAGACATAAGATCTGAAATGATCAAACTTCTTTAAAAAACATGAAATTCCTTATGACCTTGGGTAAGGCAAAGATGTAAAAATGATGCAAAAATGCACAAACAAATAAAACGGAAAAGTTGATGAATTGAATTACACTTCATTGAAATTGAAATCTTTTTGCTCCTCAAAAGATATCAGTAATGAAATGAAAAAAACAAGTTACAGAATGGGAGATAATATTTGCAAAACATATCTAATAAAGTACTTGTGTCCAGATTACATACATACATTTTCCAATGTAAGAAAACAAACCAATAAAAAATAAGCAAAATAACTGAATAGCCACTTCACCATAGAAGATAATTAAAATGAAATATATACATATGAAAAGTTTCTAATCATAATTAGCCATTTGGGAAAATTAAAACCACAATGCAATTTTACACAACAGCCACAACAAATGTCAGTGAAGATTTAGAGAAACAGGGACCCTTATATGTGTTGGTGGAAATGTAAAATGGCACTGCCACTTAGGAAACCATTTTATAGCTTCTTAAAATATTAAATATAAGCTTATTATATGACCCAGAAATTCAACTTCTCAGTATCTATCCTAGAGAAATGAAAACCTATGTCCACAAAAACACTTGTATATGAGCAAATATTTATAGCTGTGTAAATCATAATTGCTCCAAATGGAAACAACGTAAGCATCCATCACCAAATACATGATTAAACATAATGTGACAAATCCATTCAATTGAATACTTACACAGAAATTAAAAGGCACAAAATATCATTACATGTAACAACATGGATTAATATAAAAGACACCATGCTAAGTGAAAAAACCCAGAAACAAAAGACTTTTTACTGTGGACTCTATTATATTACATTTCTAAAAATGGTAAAACCTTGTATCCTGAAAGCATGTCAGGGATTGCCTGGGCCTGGGAGTAGGAGTGGGGACTTATTGCAAAGAGGCACGAGGAAACTTTTTGAAGTGATAACAATGCTCATTATGATGGATTGACATAATAATTATTCATGGTATAAATTAACCATCAAATTCTATAGTTAAAATGAGTGAATTTTATGGTATGTAAGTTATACCTCAGTTAAGCTGTTCAAAAACATTACTAAGAAATATCAAAGAGTACCTCATTTAATGGGGGCATATGTCATGTTCATGGATTGGAAGATTCAAAATTTAAAGATAATTATTAATATACTCACAGGTAAAACACAAACGTGTTTTATTTTGGAGGAGAATTAACAAAGTGATTCTAAAATTTACATGGAAATACAAGTTCCGGAAGAGTGAAGATGATCTTGAAAAACAAAGAGTGATGACATACACTATCAGAGATCAAAGCTAACCATCAATGCTATAGTAATTACAATACTGTAGTATTATTATTTTGGTAAAAAAAAAAATAGAAAAATAGACTACTGAAACAGAGTATCTAACGCAGAAGCAGACTATACTGGTTTTCTATTGCTTTATAACAAATTATCACAAATGTAGCAACATAAAGCAATACCCATTTCATATCTCACAGCTCTGCAGGTCAGAAGTCCAGGAGGGTTGACTGTGTTCTTTGCTCAGAGCCTCACAAGACTGAAATTAACATATAGGTTGGGCTGGGATCTTATTATCTGAAGGCTTGGGGGAAGAATGTGCTTTCAAGCTAATCAGGTATTGGCACAATTCAATTCCTTAAGGAGTAGGTCTGAAGATCCTATTTCTTTACTGACTCTCAGCTTGAGAGGCTGTTCCCTTCGTCTTGCAGTAGCCCAAATACTATCTCACATGGCCCCTTTTATTATTAAACCAGCAACAGTGTATTGAGTCATACTTATAGTTTAAATCTCAGTGGCTTTTCCTTCTGCAACCAATAGGAGAAAGTATTCTGCGTTTAAGGGCTCATATGATTAGATCAGGCCCACCCAGATACTATCTGTCCAGTATATGGCCCATAGTGCCATATATCATAATTATGGGAGCCTATATAATCATATTCACATGTTTGAGTGATTAGTGTGTAACACTTGAAAGGGCTATTTCAAAACTTTGCCTGCTACATATATTGATACATATATGGTGTCTCATGATTTTCCACAAAGCATAAGACCTACATATAATAAATAGAGAAGTTATTTTCTTTTTAATCAATGATGATTTGCCAGATGGATTTCCATATGGAAAAAACTGTGAACATACAAAAATCAATTACAGTTGGATCATATACCTAAGTATGGAAATTAAAATAATAAAGCATATAGAAGACAACAAAGGTAAATGTCTTCACTTCTTTCAGATAAGCAATGATTTATTAAATAAGATATTAATGTACTAACTGTAAGATGAAAAGTTGAAAAGTTGCATTTTATCAAAATTTCAGAAGTTTTGCTTATCCAAAGACGCCATTAAGATAGTGCAAAAGTAAGCAACGGTGTGAGAGGGGATATTGGCAATAAATATATCTGATAAAGGACTCCTATCCAGAACATGGGTTAAATATATATGTGTATATATCAGTTAAAAAAAGCAGATTACTCAAGTTTTAAAAATAGGCAAAAGATGTAAGCAAAAACATTAGCTATTCCCATTATGTTTAATTTCTAGTTAATCTGTATGTGGCAAGCCCCTGAGACAATTCAGTCATACAGCTCCTCAGGGTCTTTTCTGGTAAGTAGGTATCACCACTGTTTTCAGTAAACAGTGACCACACTTGGTAACTAACAGAAATGCCTTATTTCTTTAAATTCTTGTCTCTACTGGAATCTATGCAAGATAACCGGGAAGAAGTTACTACCTGTTTCCCAGTCTTCCCCATACCAAACTTATACTAGACTATAATGGACTTACATCAAATTCTTTACTTAGTGGCCACATATATCTCAAAACAGTAGCACAGTGTGGGAGCAACAGAAATCGTAAGTTTATTAGAATTAACCATTCCGTTGTTCCACACAAGGAAGGCCATCCAAAGTTGAAAGAAGTCCCGTGTGAACATGCTGTTTCCATCAACCTCCCTTTGTTATCTCTTCCGTCAGTAACCATTCATTTCTAAGCAGCCCCTTCTCTCAAGTTCCCAAGTCAAATCCCTTCCTGCTACTCTTTCCTAGAGAAACATCACCCTCCTTCAGAAGAAGACATAGTTCTCATCTTAATCGCTCCCGGCCTTTTCAGCTAAATACTAACAGAGACTCTCATTGGCACAGACATCACTGTTTCTGGATGAGGCACATTTAGACCCTAATTCTTTCAAAGAGTGAAGGTGTATGTCCTCATTTCAGTTCTTCCTCCCCCCTAACAAGAACCACAGCTGATTTCGTCACTAGCTTTCCCAATAGGCATATAAACCCTCTCATGTTGAGCATTATTTTTTCATGGAATTAATATAATAATCGATTCTTGATTGAGCAAAGATTTCTCCTGCTAACTTGAATATTACTTTGTATTCCTTTTAGACAATAAGCAAAAATAAAATAAGCCTATGTATTATTTTATTAAGGCTTTCCTGAGGCTGCCTTAAATTAGAAGAACCACAACACCAACATCTTTCTTTAGATTCAAAATACTTGACACTAGCTCAGTTTTATATTCTTTTTCATGTCAATTTTTCTCCCTGATTGAGTTATGGGGGTATGAGGATAGAAGGATTGGTTTCCATAGGCCACAAATCGAGTAACAAATATTGAAGGTACAGGCGTGGGAGACAAATTATTTGTTAATATTTCAACTTTATCATGTGTTTTAGCTGTACAACTGGAGAGAGTGACTAAGTTTCCTTACCTTGAAGATGGGGATCATAATAGCACCTACTATTCAGAATGTAAAGATTGAAGGAGATAATGCATTTAAGATATTTAGAACAGTATCTGATAAAGAGTAAGTACACAATAAATGATATAAATCTCTGAGGCAATTTTACTTTCATATAAAAATGTTAATTATAGAAATGATTGTAATAAAGTCTCAGATACTTTTGCCAACAATTGAATTATTCTGATCACTTAGAATAAATTACTTGCTTCAACTATACAAAGAAGAAATGTGATTTTTAAAAAAAGTAATGTGTCTGGAAAATGAAAAGCATGTGATTAAAAAAAACTAGCAGTTAAAGGGTAAGGAATATATATGATGCTAGTTGAATACAAACATACATATATATAGCCTTTATTTATATCTTATAATAATCTTGTAAGGCAAGTGTTACTATTTCTATTGAGAAAAACTGAGGTTCAAAGAACTTATGAAATTTGACCACTGTCACGTGGTTAGTATACAACAAACCAGGATTTGAATATATTTGTAAAAGTTTGTTTCATTACCATCCTAGAAAAATATCATTTTATGAAAGAAGTTTCAAGTAGAAAATGAATTCTCTGTGCAAGAAACTCTAAAATATGAAGAGATTCTCAACAATTCCTTCAGCTTCTAATGTCACCCTAAGCTTTTTGTGAACTATAATCCTGCCACACCTTAGAGCTTGGCTCTACTGAAGTCACACAAGACCAGGCTTTCCATTCTGAATGCTATAAGGGCACTTCATAACTCAGCCATAATGAATCCATGTTGAGCTGAGGTTTGACAATAAAAATCATGACTCTAGAGTAACTTTAAAACAAAAACTTTCAGCAAAATTAAGTAGGAGTAAGGCACACGAATGAAGGCTGATTTTGTACCTGATTGTAATTCACAGCCAGGTGCCAGATGTAAGTATTTGCCCATGCTTTCCAGAAGATGGCTGCTGTATGTTTCTATCTGTAAAAATTAAGCAAACTACAGAAGAAAATAATTACAAATACGCCTAGCTCAGCCAATTTCCTTATCCAAAGAAGCTCTGAACATTAACTTCCATTTTCAAAACGTTTATCATAGTAAAACAAACATTGCAAATACCAATTGAAAAATGAAGATGAAATCATAGGTCCAAAGTAAGTGAAGCAAATATTTTGACATTGAAATTGAAATAACAACTTGCTTGAGACTCGAGGAATTTCATAACTCCAGAACTGCCTAAGTACAAATATAGTAAAAGCGTGTTTTCTACATAAAGCACTGAAGAATGCCAAAAATTCAATGCAACATAGAAGGAATTCTTGACAACACCTAACAAACCCAGTAGTACAGTTAAGTAGGTTAAAACAAGTCAACTATGAGAAGTGGTGTGCTTCTAAAACAGCTCTCCAAAAAGCAAATCCTTGATTTGTAGCATTTGCTATTTTTTTATGGTGTAAACACTCTAATCTAGACTGATTTCAAGAAAGAAATGTGACATCACCAAATGCAGAGTTGCCAATAAATGTGTACAATTGGCTCTGTTAAGCTGGTGTTAACCAGTTACAGCACACTGATGGCTACAAGGAAAAAATCATCCTAGACCATGACTTCCATACTAACATGCTATGTTACCATGGCTGTTTCCCAAGAAAATCATGGATGATGTTTAGTGACTGAAATTCAAATGGATCTGAAAAATAAGATGCTCTAACTAATAACATTATATAAGTAAAGCTTATATAAATCTTCACACTTTGGAAGGCAGAGGTGAGCAGATCTCTTGAATCCAGGATTTGAGACCAGCCTGGCCAACATGTCAAAACCCCATCTCTACAAAAAGAAAAAAAAAATTGGCAGGATGTGGTGGCATATGCCTGTAGTCCCAGCTACTTCGGATGCTAAGGTGAGAGGATCGCCTGAGCCTGGGGAGGTAGAGGCTGCAGTGAGCTGTGATTGCACTACTGCACTCCAGCTTGGGCAACAGAGTAAGATTCTGTCTCAAAAAAAAAAAATTAAGATAACAACCTAACCTTTTACTAGAAAAGTATAAAAAATAAGAGCAATAAAACAAACAGAAGGAAAGAAATAATAAAGATTAAATAAAATAGAAATAGAAAAAAATCAATAAAAGTAAAAGTTGCTCATTGCAAAGATCAAAATTGGCAAACCTTGGGCTAGAATGACAATGAAAGAAGAGAGAAGATGGATGTTTATAAAAATAAAGAGGATTAAAATGGAATACTATGAGCAACCAATTACCAAAAAGTTAGATAACCCTGAAAATGCACAATTTCCTAGAAAGACACAAAATACTTAGACTGACTTAAAAAAGAAATGAAAAAATCTTAAAAAAAAAAACCTACCAAAAGTAAAAAATATTGAGTCAGTAATCTCACAACTTCCTATAAATAAAAGTCAAGATTAAATTGGCTTTCCTGCTCAATTCTACCAAATGAATATGAAAGAATCAACATCAATACTTTACAAACTCTTCCAAAAAAAAAAAAAGACAAAGGAGAAGGAAAAGGTGAAGAGAAAAAAAGGAGAAAGTGGAGGAGGAGGAGAAAGGAACACATCACAATTCATTCTATGAAGCTAATATCATCCCTTATACCAAATTCAAGACAAAAATGTTACAAGGGGAAAAAAAAACAGAACAACCTTTATAAATATTGACACAAAAATTCTCAACATAATAATAATGAACCAAATCCAGCATCATATAAAAATAGCTACACATTATAAGTAGGCGACATTTATCCCAGGATTGAAAAGCTGGTTCAACATACAAACATACAACATACAAAAAACAATGTAATAAACTATGATATGAGAATAAAGCAATAATCTCAATAGATACAGAAAAACCATTTGACAAAACCCAGCACCATTATGTGATAACAGCAATAAAAAATTAGGAATATAAGGGAAATTTCTCAAACTTATAAAGGGCATTTGTGAAAAACTCAAGCTAATATCATAATTCATGGTGTAGAACTGAAAGTTCTCCCCCTAAGTTCAGGAATGAGACAATTACATCTGCTCTCATCACTTCTATTCAATATTGTATTGGACACTCTACCCAGAGCAATTGGACAAGAAAAAAAGTTGGCATTTAGATTGGAAAGAAAGAAGTAAAACTGTCTCTGTTTGCAAATGAAATGCTCTTGTATAAAGAAAATGTTAAAGAAATTACTAAAATTCTATTAAAACTAAAAAAGGAGTTAAGCAAAGCTGTAGGGTGCAAAGTCAATATACAAAACATCAAAACCTTGTTTTTGGTATATATAGACATACCATATGACATACATACCATACACATACGTATCATACAACACCAAAAGTGCAAGATCTAGAAAACATCATTGACAGAAATTAAAGAAGACCTAAACAAATGGAAAGACATTGATGACGATGAATTGAAAGACTTAATATTATTACAATGGCAATACTTCTGAAACTGATACATAGATTAAATATAATCTTCATAAAAATACCATCTACCATTTTTGAAGAAATTGGCAAGCTAATCCAAATTTTTATATGGAAATTCAAGAGACCCAGGATAGCCAAAACAATTTTGAAAAAGAATGAAGTTGCAACACATATTTTCTTATTTCAAAATATACGAAAAAGCTACAGCAGTCAAGAGGGTAGTACTGGCCTAAGGATAGACAACGGAATGGAACTGAGAGACCAGTAATAAACCCAAGTATTTATTGTCTATTAATTTTTGACAAGGGTGCCCAGACAATCTAACAGGAGAGAATAGTCTTTCCAACAAGTGGTAATGGGAGAAATTAATATCCACTTGTAGAAGCAATAAGTTGGACCCATATATCACACTGTATACAAAAAGTACCTCAAAATGGACTGTATACTGAAGAGTAAGAGATAAAATGTGATACATATACACCATGAAATATTATGCACCCATTAAACAAAATGAGATCATGTTATTTGCAGGGACATGGATGAAGCTGGAGGCCATTATCATTAGAAATTTAACACAGGAACAGAAAACCAAATACCACATGTTCTCACTTGTAAGTGTGATTAAATGATGAGAACACATGGACACATACAGGGGAACAACACACACTGGGACCTAGCAGAGGGTGGAGGGTAGGATGAGGGAGAGTATCAGGAAAAATAACTAATAGGTACTAGGCCCAATACCTGGGTGATTAAATAATCTGTACAAAAAAAAAAAAAACTGTGATACAAGTTTACCTATGTAACAAACCTGCATGTGTACCCCTGAACTTAATATAAAAGTGGAAAAAAACACACACACAAAAGTGAAAACAAACAAATAAAAAGAAATGCCTATGATAGTGGGTTGAGCAATGATTTCTTAGGGCACCAAAAGCATAAGCAGTAATTTAAACAAATAAATTAGACTGCATAAAATTGTAAAACATTTGTGCTTCAATAAACTTAAATCTAAGACCTCAACCTATGAAACTACCACAAAGAAACTTTGGGGAAAATCTTCATGATACTGGTCTGTGCAAAAATTTCTTGAGCAGTATCCTACAAGCACAGGCAACCAATATAAAAATGAACAAATGGTATCACAGAAAGTTAAAAAGCTTCTGCATGGCAAAAACAATCAACAAAGTGAAGAGACATCCCACAAAACTGGAGAAAATATTTGTAAACTACCCATCTAACTACCAGAATCTATAAGGAGCTCAAATACTCTATATCTAATAATCTTATCAAAATATGGACAAAATATTTGAATAGGCATTTCTCAAAAGAAGACATACAAATGGCAAACAGGTATATGAAAAGATGTTCAACATCACTGATCATCAGAGAAATGCAAATCAAAACTACAATGAGATATTATCTCACCCCAGTTTAAATGGCTTATATTCAAAGGCAGGCAATAACAAATGTTGGTGAGGATGTGGAGAAAAGATAACCCTCAAACACTGTTGGTGGGAATGTAAATTAGTACAACTGTGGAGAACAGTATGGAGGTTCCTCAAAACCTAATAATAGAGCTACCATATGATCCAGCAATCCCAGTCCTGGGTATATACAAGAAATCCATTTATTGAAGGGATAGTTGCACTTTTGTGTTTGTTGCAGCACTGTTCACAATAGCCAAGATTTGGAAGCAACCTAAGTATCCATTGACAGATGAATGGATAAAGAAAATGTGATATATATCCACAATGGATTATGATTCAGCCATAAAAAATAAGATCTTGTCATTTGAAACAACATGAATGGAACTGGAGGTCATTATGTTAAGTGAAATAAGCCAGGCACAGAAAGACAAACATTGCATGTTCTCATTTGTTTGAGGGATATAAAAATCAAAACAACTGAACTCATGGAGACAGGGGGCAGAAGAATCGTTGCCTGAGGCAGGGAAAGGTAGTGGTGGGGGAAGGGGTGGTGGGAATGGTTAATGGGTACAAAAAATAGAATGAATAAGACCTGCTTTTGATAGCATAACAGGGCGACTATAGTCAACAATAACGTAATTGTACATTTCAGAATAACTTTAAAGACTGTAATTGGATTATTTATATCTCAAAGGATAAATGCTTGAGGCGATGGGTATCTCATTCTCCACGATGTGCTTACTTCACCTTGCATGTCTATATCAAACCATCTCATGTAACCCATAAATATATATACCTACTATGTTCCCATAAAAATTAAAAAGAATCTCTATTAAGGAAGTAAAATAACAACCCAGAAAATGAGAGAAAAAATTTTTCAAATCACGTATCTGATAAGAGGCTTGTATCTAGAATACATAAATCATACTTCTAATTAAATAAAAAAGACAACTCAATTTATAAGCAAGCAATAGACTTGTTTTGACTTTTTTCTAAATAAGATACAGAAATGTCCACTATGCACATACACATGAAAAAATGCTCAATATCATTAGTCATTTGGAAAATGTAAATCAAAACCACAATGAGACACCACTTTACAGTTAATAGAGTGGCTAACATTTAAAAAATTAACAGGTACAATTGTTGGCAAAAGTGTGGGGCAATTGGGCCCTTATACATTGCTGGTGGAAATGTTAAATGTTCAGCCACTTTGGAAAACAGTATAACATTTCCTCAAAATCTTAAACATTGAGTTACTATATGAACCAGCAACTTCATTCTTAGGTATATATCCAAGAGTAGTGAAGACATAGGTTCTCATAAAAACTTGTACACAAATGCTCATGGTGGCATTATTCATAATAGCCACAAAGCGGAAACAACTCAAATGTTCATAAAGTGATGAATGGATAAATAACGTACAGTATATTAATACAATCAAATCCAATAATAAAAAGGAATGAAGTTCTTACACATGCTACAAGTGAACCCTGAATACATTATTCTGTGTTGTATGAATTCATTTATACAAAATGTCAAGAATAGCCAAATCTAGAGAGTCGGAAAGGAGATTAGTGGTTTCCCAGGGCCAGGTTTGGGAAGAATGGAAAGTGACTGCCAGTAACTACAGTCTTGGTTTTGTTTTTTTCTGGGAGAAAAAGAAATACAGTAAAATTAGGTGGTAGTGATGGTTATGCAACCCTGTAAATTTATTTTAAAAAACATTGAAATGCATATTTTAAATGAGTGAACCATATGGCATGTGAATTAAAATATCTTAATAAGGTTTTAAAAGCAAAAGTAAAAGAAGCTAACATTTATTGAGTGCTTAATAGATTCCCAGCACTATACTATTTACTTTCTATTTTTATTTCATCTAATTGTCATGACAGTTCTAGGAGTTAAGTATTATCATTAACCCTTTTTAATCAAAGGGTAAGCCAAAGATCAAAGTTAAGTATGCCTAGGTTCTAGGTCCCACAGTGGATACATAGAACTTCGAATCTGAACCCAGGTTTGTTTGAGTTCAAGGGTCATTCCGACAATTTTAGTTACTAATCTTCCCTATTTGGTCATCAGGAAAAAGGTGATCATTGAAGAAGAAATGGACAGTGAAAGTGTGTGGAAGAAGAAAATAAGGGTCTGAGTATGGAACCTTGGGACAACATAATTTACAGGGCCGAACAGAGGAATATCAACGGAGAAAAAGATCATATAGACTAATAGAAACATGAAGGAAGAGCAGCTTTTTTGACAGATATTAAATATATATCAGGCACTTATCATGTGTTAGCATGTTAGGTGCTGAAAATACCACAATAAACAAAACATAATTTTTGTCCTCAAATAATCATGTTACAAAAAATATATAAGTAATTTTTAAGACTCATGGCCAAAATTGAGATTCAGCTTAGCATTTCTAGGCTTCTATACGATGCTTATTCAGGGCTAAATTCACACGGAGTTTAGGAAAGACAGCCGGAGGCAAAGTTGTAGTGTAGATAGCCGTCTTAAGCATCCCTATAGTGATTGGTTCTTTTTGTACTATTCCCTCTCTCAAACCACATTCCCCAAGCCCCTATACCTTCATGATGCTCAGTGATTTGTTACTCCTAGGTCCCATGTTATCTGGAAAGAATAAGCTATTAATCATTTAAACCCCAGTGTGAATGAATTAGTGTTATGTGAAACTTTGGTAGGAACTAACTGACATAAGTCATGAGACTTAGGAAGATTTTCAGAAATGTAAAGTGATCAGAATAATGTATAATTTAGTCTGTTCCACTTACTGTTTTCTATATAATTTCATATTTTTTAAAGTATTCTGTAAATACTTTGAAGCAGGAGCCACATTTGCTATACATCCTAGAGAGATACTGTTGTTGGGTAATGATTTAAGAATAAATATATGCCTATTGCTTCATTGACTGGTAATAACTTTGTTAATTTTATTTTTATTATATTTCATATTTCCCAGGGAGTCAACCTACATTTGACATATTTGTGCCCTTCATCAAAAATCAGAAACAAAAGACATAATTCCCTTTCCATTTCAGTAATGACATCCAAATCCAAATGTTAACAATTATAATCTTTTTTTTTTTTTTTTAGATGGAGTTTCGCTCCTGTTGCCCAGGCTGGAGTGCAATGGCATGATCTCGGCTCACCGCAACTTGGGTTCAAGGGATTCTCCTGCCTCAGCCTCCCATGTAGCTGGGATTACAGGCACCCACCACCATGCCTGGCTAATTTTGCATTTTTAGTAGAGATGGGGTTTCTCCATGTTGATCAGGCTGGTCTCAAACTCCCGATCTCAGGTGATCCGCCCCCCTCGGCCCCCTAAAGTGCTGGGATTACAGGCGTGAGCCACCGCGCAGGGCCTAATTATAATCTTTTTCATTATATCAATGCTTTATCCCTGACAGGGAAGTGGGGATGGTTAATGTGTATCAAATAACAAACTTTCAAATGCGTTGTGCCATTCCTTCTCTCAGAGAATGGCTTCTTACAGTTTTGAAAGTCCAGGCTGTTGAACTAGGCCAAATGAGTGTTTTGTCCTTTAGAGTATGCAGATCTCTGCTACTATGTTTTATTTAAGACACCCACTGGGGTCAGGGAAAGGAAAATGATGCTCACTGTATCTTCAAAACTCTCTTGAATAACTATCTATACACAGTAGGCCAAGTCCTGCAGTTCTTTTTTTAGGCAAAGTTCCCTTTGTACTCATTAGGAGCTATGTCTACATGAGGATTTCTAACTCAGTAGAGTCTGAACTTAAAATAAAATATCCTTCAGACCTGTAGATTTCCTCAGACTCAAGTATATTGGAAAAATCAGAACCAAGGAATTTCTGGTGAAAAATATCTCTGCTCTTGTTTGGAAGCTACTGAAAGTTATAGTGGAAATTAGCACCTTAAACTTCTACACGAACAAAAGTCTTCAACTCAGAGCCTCCTGAGAATGACAAATGTCAGAGAACAAGGCTTATTTATTGGAAAGGCAAAGCAGATGACCACCTACATTGCCTAATTTGAGGATCATGAGTTGGACCCCTTTCCCTTCTGTCTTCCTCCCTAGCCTCTCTAGACCTGAAATGTTTGAGGTACTGAGCTATTATGAAGAAGAAGAAATCTGTGGATAAAGGAATGTGATTAATGATAATGGCATATTTAGCATGTTCAAGGAAGTATATCAGTTTCTCAGTCCTCACAAAAATCCAGTGAGATAAGAATTACTATCCCTATTTTAAAACTGAGTCAGAAAGTCAAATACTGCATGTTCTCACTTATAAGTGGGAACTAAATAATGTGTATACATGGCCAGAAAGTGTGAAATAGTAGACATATGAGACTTGGAACGGTGGTGGAATGGGAGGTGGCGGGTGATGAAACTACTTAACAGTTACAATGTATATTATTTGGATGATTGATACACTAAAAGGTCAGACTTCACCACCACACAATATATCCATGTAACGAAATTGCACTTGTACCCCTTACATTTATACCCACAAAATTAAAATGAGTAAGCTGAGGTACAAGCAAGTTCAACAAATAGTCCATGGCCACACAGCTAACCACTTAAGTGGCAGGGGAAGCATTCAAATCCAGGTGGCTTGTTCCAGATCCTATGCTTATAACATGAAGCCCCCCCAAATACTTTCAGTCAATTGCTGAGGGTCACCCTAAGTGGACAAACAGTAGGATATTCTATAGGTTTGAAATTGCTTCTTTGGCCAGTGAGAGTAGAGAAATTAAATACCTACAACTTGTTTCTTAGAGAAATTTCCCTTTGAGGTGCTCTGAGCCTTAGAGTAGCCTGATCTGCAGAGGACTTTGTGGATTCCAGGAGTTCATGTAAGACCAGAAAAAACTGTGCCATCTGCACATTTCATATGTCCTGTTGGTTTGTAAAGAAAGTATTTATCCCATTTCCAACCTCCAATCATTATTGCTGTTTGAAGCTTCTGGAGTTTTCTTTGAAAAACAACTCAGCACCTAATACTAATTTTTCCTTAAAGTTCTAGAAACTCATTGGCAAATGGACACTTTTTAAAAATGTGCCTGTTTGCACTTCAGTATGTATACAGGGCAGATATTAACTCACTTCCCATAAAATATCAACTCAAGGTAAACAAATCACATTTTCCATCCATCAGTTGAGTGCTTTCATTTTGTAGTTTTATCCAAAAACTACTTACTTACTGGACACTCTTATCTGTTCTCTGCATGAACTCCCCTTGCAGTAAAGAAAGCTGAGAATTTTTGACAGTATTGAAGATTTGGTTTTGATCTGAAACCAACTCAAGGTTTCACTTTGATTTCGTCCTCTTAGATACTAATATTTCATACAAAGCCATAATACCAAATATGTCCGGAGCTGTGAGCATCTCTCTGTATTATGGAAGAAGTAGAAATACCTCCTGAGTAGCCCATCAACAACAAATTAATCTCTGAATTTGTCAAGGGATTTTCTCAGAGCAATAAATGATCTGATAACGATTGGAATTGCTGACACCTAGTCAAAGCGATATAAAAAGGGAATAGTCTATTGACTCTTCTGAGCATTTCACTTTAAAAATAATGCTCATTAGATGCCAAAGGGTAAAATGAAAGCATCATCTTTTACAATTTCCAAATGACAAAAATGTTCTACTTAGGAGGAATTGAAAGGCCCATTTGCCCACAGATCTCTCCTTCACCAGCATGTCAGGTTTCCTGAATAACCTGCCATTAGCATCTCCTCTAGGAGACCTGCTGAAGGGAGAGAGTCATTTTACTCGTTTAAGAGATTGTATTAACTGAGAAAGTTAGGTATCTCTCTACTGTGTAACTGTTATACACTGTATGTCCTTCTCTTATGACATTCATCTTGCTGCCTTGTGATTGTTTATCTTCGTACTCTCACATTAAATTCTTAGATCCTTGGGGAAAGGGAAAATTCGACTAAATTTCCAGTGCTGAGTACAGTAACCAAAGTCAATGTGTCATATTTGTATACTAAATATTTCATAAATTCATAACCAAATGGAGAAATGAAAAAGTAATAAAGACATAAATTACAAATTATAATAACAGCAATTTATGTTATTAAGCCATTATCACTCAGAGCCGAAAGCCAGAACGTAAGCTCCCTAAAAAAGAGGTTACAAACTGGTGGCTTTTCAAGTTCCAAGAAGCCGATAGATGAGCTTTATATAACTCATACAGTATGATCCAGAACAGTGTTAAAACAACAACAACAATTGGTTGAAAGTACTAATAAAACAAACAATTTACTGTTTAAAATGTCATTGTTTGGCTTTTCATGGAAGATTGAACAATGTCACAATATAGGGTCAATATTCCCATGCAGCAATCATCTATTGTTCCCTTTATAGATAGGCATGAGCTTTGCTTTTGTTTAAAGTTCCTACTTGACTTATTTCATTCCTTTATGTTAGCTGCCTGAAAAATAGAGCTATTTGAGATTATGTCCTAAGGGAAGATGACACAAGTATATTATCTATGAAAGTTGTAATTGAGAGAAGGGAATAAGTCACTGAATTAGAAGGGCATGAACGAATGGGGATCAAAGTGAGAACTACCACCATTTCATGAGGGCACTGGGTATCTTGCAGAAAGGAGTACCAGTACTAAGGAAAACCTCTGTCTTACTTCATAATTTTTTTAAGAGTTAACCCTGTAAAGGATGCCCACAGGGCCAGATGTTAAGACATTTTCTTCCTTTATAGATCAAGAAGTAATATATATAGTCCAACTCAGAACTTAATACTACAAACACTATTTTCACTGAAGCAAAGGTTTAAGTTAATGTGGAAGCTGAAAATAAGTGGATAAAGTGGCTCAGATGGTGTTTGCCCAATTAAAGAGCCAATCAGTAATTTCTTTTCATCAACCTCGGAATATAATTTTGCTTTCTTCAATTCACATGCAAATGCACTTTCTCAAGTGCGAAAATAAAAAAAGATGCACAAAGAAAGAATTCAAACATTATTTATCCAAAGACTAGGGTTATAACACGCCAAGTAAATTTTTTATAAAGCTTTTGTTTCCGTTTTTGCACAATAAAACTGCTGTTTCTATTCATCCAGGGCTTTTTCTTTTCTTTTCTTTTTTTTTTGAGAGAACTGGTGACTGTGATTACAGCAGAATGTCTTCTTCAGTCATATTCAAAATAGCAACACTTTCTTTTAAAATATCATTGACAAATGTAAAGTGTTTCTATAACAGAATGTAATTTTATAAACCCAAGTATTTGTTAGAAACAACAGGCATTATGGGAACTATTTCTACTTATTGTTTTCAGGTCTTTTGGGCATAAAACGTCATCAAAAGGTGGTGAGCTGAAAAACATTAGAAAGAAAGAAAGAAAGTTTGCACCAACCAGATTTTGAAATGCTTCCACGTATCATCAAATCCAGTAATATTTCTATTTAAGAATTAAACACACTTCTTCCAATGTGAAATGATTCAATTACTTTTCCCATTACAGGTTGAGTAATCCTTATCTACAACCCTTTGGACCAGAATTGCCTCAGATTTTGAATTTTTTTCAGATTTTGGAGCATTTGCATTACACTTACAGGTTGAGTCTCTCTAATCTGAAGATCTGAAATCCCAAATGCTCCAATGAGTATTTCCTTTGAGTATCATGTGGGCACTCAAAAAGTTCAAGATTTGACTTTCTGGATTTTGGATGCTCAACCTGTAGTACCAGTAGCTATAAAAAAAAAAAAAAACAGTAACAACAAAAAAGAGGTGTGAGTGGATAAAAATGCTTGAGATGAGAAAATAGATATTCATGGGTAGAGAAAATAAATTTAAACTATGAAAATATTAAAATGTGTACTAAAACCCCCACTATACACTGTTCTTTTGTAAAAAAAAAATATTAAGACATTCCCTAAATCACTGTCTACAAAGCTAGTCCCCACAATTGTATTTTTAGAGCTTGAGTGAAGAAATATTCTCTTTAAAATAAGATTGTGATTTTTGGTTTTAACCTATAAGGTCTTAGTGATTTCAGTAAAACACATACTAATTGTCATGGTTGAAATAAGAAAGGATCTTTCAAAATCCAAAATGTTTAATGGTTATTTCCTATATTAATTTGAGATGTAATATTTATTGAGCATTAGGTACCTTTCTAAATCTTTTACATAAATTAATTTCTTATCACTGTTCTTTTAAGTATTCTCTCTTTCTCTGTGTGTTTGTGTATATGTATTTGTGAGTTATATATGAGATAGATATAATTATCCTCATTTTACAAGTAAGAAAACTGAGGCTCAGAGAGGTAAAGCAGCTAGCCGTATATCACATCACTAATCAATGTTGAAAATAGCATTTTAATCCACATCTTTCAAACTTCAAAGCTCATCCTCATTCCATTTGGCTACACAAACTTATACTATGATAAGTGGCTCTCATATTTTAAATATGAAGGTGCTATTTTCCAAGTATTGAGACTGAATTTCCAGAGTCACTCAATCTTCTACTTTCTTTGTGACTGAGAGATTACTAGAATCTATATAAAACAGAAATAAATATGGATCAAGAGACACTACTGGATTAGTGAGGTGATCTAAGCGAAAGCTATGGTTCATGTCTTGAAGTGCAAGAAAAAAAAGAAAAGGACTGAAACTTGGGTCTTTTCAGCAAGCAGAAACTTCTATAACAGATACGTTCTACTGACAATTATCTGGCCAAGCCCCAAAACGCTGAATATTGACATTGAGAAATGGTGTAACAAAGATGAATTATTCTTTGTAAAGCCAATATACTACACTCCGCGTAATCATACTGCAGTTTCCTTTTCCCATGCTAGTAGACCTAATCTACTTCGTCTCACCATCATAAATGGATGGTGACCCACAGGAATAAGGAATTAAAATTACCTGGGTTAGATGTACCCACAAAGAGAGCTTTGTAAATATAATGATGAGCTATCAAAGCAAATATTTTGATTTCTTCTTTTCTCATCTTATCCTGGAGAATATCAGTATCATCCTTCTATCATCTTCTCCATTTTAAGAACTCTTGTAAGAGTTCTCTAGAACTGCATTCCTACAGTTTGGCAAAATGATGTATTATTATGAATACAACCTGTATTGTCTATGGAATTGAGTTCAAATTCCATAATTTGTTTCTGACTTAAGGTCACAGATAACAATTTTTTCACCTTTAAAATGAGCATACTATCTATTTCATAGGAGAGTTATGAGTAATAGACGAAATAATGGCATGGTTCACATGTATTTCTTTTTTTAGCTTCAAAAACTTTTCTTCAAATTTAAGCTTATGGGGAAGGCCAATATATACAAGAGATAAATGCAGATCTGCTTTTAAAGAAATGTGGGTAGTGAAGGAATAGGGGAGGAAATTTTAAAATCACTGTAATTATGTATATAAAGTTTCTAGTACTTGCAATATGGAGCAGAAAATAGGCCAGGTGTGTTGGCTCATGCCTGTAATCTCAGTGCTTTGGGAGGCTGAGGCAGGATAATCACCTGAGGCCAGGAGTTTGAGACCAGTCTGGGCAACATAACAAGACCCTGTCTCTACAAAAAATTTAAAAAATTAACCAGGCATGGTGGCATGCACCTGTAGTCCCAGCTACCTGAAAAGCTGAGTTGGGAAGATCTTTTGAGTTCAGTAGTTAGAAGTTGCAGTGAGCTATGTTAACACCACTGTACTCCAGCCTGGGTGACAAAGCAAGACCCTGCCTTAAAAAAAAAAAAAAGAAAAAATAATAATAATAAATGGCAGCAATTATCACTGTTTGGCCATTCTGCTATAAATTGGCTATTGAAAAACCATAAATTTTGGACCACTGTGAATTAGTTGGAAGCAAAAAACAAACAAACAAGGGAAAAAAAACCCCACCTTTTTGCCCACTTGCTGCACAATAACAAGTTTGTTCTGGGAAATATCGACTTCAAATCTAATTTATACAAACCAGAAAATGGTACTTTACTATTTAACAGAACTATGTTCTAAGTTTAGTGTCAGCACCAAAAGAAAAAAAAAAAAAAAAACACTTGCCCTTAGTGTTGAAGACACTGTAGGCATAGTGGAGAGTGCATTGGATCAGTGTTAAGGGACCTAATTCTAGTCTTAATTCTCCTAACTACCTACTATATTCTGAATGTTTGTGTCCTCCCTAAATTTATATGTTGAATCTTAACTCCCATGGTGATGATATTAAGAGTTGGGGACTTTAGGGAGTGATTAGGTTATGAGGGCTTTTCCCTGACAAATGGAATTAGTGCCTTTATAAAAGAAGCTCTGGGGGAGTTTTTTAGACCCTCCTCTCACCGTCCCACCATGTGAGAACACACAGAAGGCACTATTTATGAGGAATGGGCCCTCACTCGACACTGAATCTTCTGGTGCCTTGATATTGGACTTCCCAGACTCTGAAACTGTGAGCAATACATTTCTGCTGTTTACAACTTACCTAGTCTACTGTATGTTGTTATAGCAGCCTGAACATACTGAGACACTACCCAGTAGAAAATCCTTATAACTCCCAAGTTTACTATTTTTCTTATAGCACAGGGGTCATCACACCCTTCCTGTAAGGGTCTGTGTAGCAAATATTTTATGTATTGTTGGCCACAGAATCTCTGTTGCAACTAAACTCAGATCTTGATATTGGGGGAACTCGCCCCCAATATTTCAGCATAGGTTCTATTTTCTGTAAGTGTCGGCCAGATGAGAAATAAAGAGAGACAGTATAAAGAGAGGAATTTTACAGCTGGGCTGCTGGGGCTGACATCACATATCGGTAGGACCATGATGCCCTTCTGAGTCTCAGACAAGCAAGTTTTTATTAAGGGTTTCAAAAGCGGAGGGGGTGTAAGAACAGGGAGTGGGTACAAAGATCACATGCACCAAAAGGAATGCATTCCTGGAAGGAGGTCTATAAAGGGCCGCTCTGGGAATGTCTGTCTTATGCAGTTGAGATAAGGACTGAGATACGCCCTGGTCTGTAGTACTCTCAGGCTTACTAGGGTGGAGAAAAACTCTGCCCTGGTAAATTTGTGGTCAGACTAGTTCTCTGCTCTCGAATTCTGTTTTCTGTTATTTAAGATGTTTATCAAGATGCTGAACAGACCCTTATCAGTAGTTCCGCTTTTGCCCTTTGCCTTGTGATCTTTGTTGGACCTTTATCAGTAGTTCTGCTTTTGCCCTTTGTCCTGTTCCCTCAGAAGCATGGGATCTTTGTTAGACCCTTTCTAATAATTCTTCCTTTTGTCTTTTGAAGCATGTGATCTTTGGTCCTTGGATTTCACTTTCTGAAGCACTTCTTTTAGAGCAGTGGCTTTTAATCTTTTTGGTATATTTTGCACTTTGAATGTACCTTTTTATCCAAGCCTAATTTTGTAACATTCATGTATTATTCATTTAGAAAATATTGGTTGAGTTATGCAGATCTTCCAAATATTGACACCTTTCATTTCATAATATCAAAATATCACATTAATATCACCATCAATCACCTGAGAAAAGTTTTTTTTTTTTAATTATGAATCTGTCACCTCTCAGTGATGGATACAAATTTTCCAAAATCTTAATTTTCATCAGAAAGCATAAATGTTATCATTGTCAACAAACACTCTCTTTTGCTTTCCTTGATGTGAAAAGCTCACTTTATCTATCTTTTAAAAATCTGCCAAATACCTAAGTGTAACTAAACATATTTTGTCAGTCCTTTAAGGAAAAATGGTGTTCCATAAAAAAATTGGCCAGTTCAGCTAGCAATTCAAACAATCACACAAGTGCTTTCTTTTTAACATAATTAAAATACTATGATAGGCAGTAGTACTCTATACATAATTCCCATTTTTCCACACAGAATATTTGCAAATGTGTGCTAAAAATTGACACTTTATGAAATCAATAATTTTGACTACTTCATCAAGGATATTCCTAAGTACAACTTGGGCTTTTCCTTGTTATATTCCTGTTTTCAAACTGCAAGTTTTAGGCAATGAAAAATATAATTACTGAAATGTTCTGCTGATACTGCCTCAATTTATGCTGAAGCTCTAGCAGTTTTACCCACCATTAATTTTGCACTATCTGTACAAATGTCAACACAATGAAAAAGACAAAAAAAGTCCTGATATTATTGTAAAATAATATTGTAAAATATTGTAAAAATTGTAAAATATTGTAAAATATTATTGTAATATTGTAAAAAATATTGTAAAATATTATTGTAA
>NW_026652282.1:102603432-102628981 GCF_009828535.3 Hylobates moloch | reverse complement strand
AAAATATTGTAAAATATTATTGTAATATTGTAAAAAATATTGTAAAATATTATTGTAAAATAATATTGTAAAATAATTTTGATATTACAGACACCTTAAAGGGTCTCAGGGGCCCTCAGTGGTCAGTGGACTAGTCTTCCAGAAAAATGACTCTAGAGAAGCTTAATTTAAAATATATTCTGTAGAGTACTAGCTTTTTAGTTGCTCCACAATAAATCCCTTATTTTAAACATTCATAATGCACATTATTATTGAAAGATCTAAAATTCTTATGGTAAGTAAAGTTCTGTAATAAGAAATGTAGAATGATAAATTCCCAAATTTCCCGTATAGAAACACAACTGATTTTTGGCATTTGTCTTATATATTGCAACTTTACTGAATTTGTTTATTAGTTCTAACAGGTGTTTTTGTAGAATCTTCAGGTTTTTTTTAAAAAAAATAACTATGTCATCTGCAAACACAGATAAGTTTACTTCCCCTTTTCACATTTGGGTGCCTTTTTTATTTCTTTTTCTTGCCTAATTGCTCTAATTAGGACTTCTACTACTATAGAATTGATAAGACTGGACATCTTAGCCTTCTTCCTGATATTCCTAGTATCAAAGGAAAAATGTTGAGTTTTTCACCATTGAGTATGATGTTAGCTACAGGCTCTTCAAATATATCCTTTAATAGATTGAGTTCGTTTCCTTCTATTCCTAGTTTGATGAGTGTGTTTTATCATGCAAGTGGGTTAGATTCTTTTTCACACAGTTTTTCTACATCAATTGAAAAGCACATGTACTTTTTGTCCTTTATTTTGTGGAAGTTGTGTATTACACTGATTGACTGTCATATGATGAATCATCCATGAATTCCAGGACTACATTCTACATAGTACTGATGTGTAATACTTTTAAGGTTCTATTGAATTTAGCTTGCTAACATTTTCATTAATTTATAATTTTTAATTTTTTGTGGGTACATAGTAGGTATATATATGATATATATACACATATATATGAGTTACTTATGATATTTTGATACAAACATGGACTACATAATAATCACATCATGGAAAATGGGGCAGTGATCCCCTCAAGCATTTGTCCTTTGTGTTATAAAAAAAATCCAGTTATAGTCTTCTAGTTATTTAAAAATGTAGAAACAAATTATTATTTACTACATTCATCCTGTTATGTGATCAAATACTAGGTCTTATTCATCTTTCTACCTATTTTATTTGTACCCAATAACCATCCCCACCTCTCTCCCAACTCGTACTACACTTTCCAGTCTTTGGTAACCATCTTCTACTTTTCCTCTTCATGAGTTCAATTATTTTGACTTTTAGCTCCCACAAATAAGTGAAAACATGTGATGTTTGTCTTTCTGTGCCTGGCTTATTTCACTTAACATAGTGACCTCCAGTTCCATCTATGCTGTTGCAACTGACAGGATCTCATTCTTTTTTACGGCTGAAGCATACTTCATTGTGTATAAGTACCACATTTTCTTTATCCATCTGTTGATGGACACTTAGGTTGCTTCCAAATCTTGGCTATTGTGAATAGTGCTGCAATAAACATGGGAGTGCAGATATCTCCCATGCAGATATCTTCAATATACTAATTTCCTTTCTTTAGGATATATACTTAATAGTTGGATTGCTGGATCATATAGTAGCTCTATTTTTAGATTTTTGAGGAATCTTCACACTGTTTTTCATAGTAGTTGTACTAACTTACATTTCCACCAACAGTGTATAATGGTTCCCGTTTATCCACAACCTTGCCAGCATTTGTTATTGCCTGCCTTTTGGATTCAAGCCATTTTAACTGAGGTGAGATGATATTACATTGTAGTTTTGATTTGCATTTCTGTGATGATCAGTGATGTTAAGCATCTTTTCATATGCCTGTTTGCCATTTGTATGTCTTCTTTTGAGAAATGTCTATTCAAATCTCTTGTCCATTTTTGATGGGATTATTAGATTTTTACATTTAGGGTTAAGTACCTCATATATTCTGGTTATTAATCCCTTGTCGGATGCATAACTTTCAAATTTTTCTCCCATTCTGTGGGTTGTCTCTTCACTGTGTTGTTTCTTTTGCTGTGCAGAAGGTTTTTAACTTGATGTGATCTCATTTGACCATTTTTGCTTTGGATGCCTATGCTTGTAGGTATTGCTCAAGAAATTTTCAACCAGACCAATGACCTGGAGAGTTTCTCCAAAGTTTTCTTATAGTAAGCTTATAGCTTGGAGTCTTAGATTTAAGAATTTAATTCATTTTGATTTTATTTTTGTATATGGCGAGAGATAGAGGTCTAGATTCATTATTATGAATATGGATTTCCAGTTTCCCCAGCACCATTCATTGAAGACACTGTCTCTTTTCCCCAGTGTATGCTCTTGCACCTTTGTCAAAAATGAGTTCACTGTAGGTGTGTGGATTTGTTTCTGGGTTCTCTATTCTGTTCTGCTGTTTGTTTTAAAGCCAGTACTATGCTGTTTTGGTTACTATACCTCTGTAGTATAATTTGTTTTTGTTGTTGTTGTTGTTGTTATGTTGCTTGTTTTTGTTTTTTTGAGATGGAGTCTCACTCTGTCACCCAGGCTGGAGTGCAGTGGCACAGTCTTGGCTCACTGCAACCTCTGCCTCTGGGTTCAAGCAATTCTCCTGACTCAGCCTCCCGAGTAGCTGGGATTATAGGCACATGCCACCACACTCAGCTAATTTTTGTATTTTTAGTAGATTTTCACCATATTGGCCAGGCCAGTATTGAACTTCTGACTTCATGTGATCTGCCCATCTCAGCCTCTCAAAGTGCTGAGATTACAGGTGTGAGCTACTGTGCCTGGCCTCTGTAGTATAATTTGAAGTCAGATAATGTAATTCCTCCAGTTCTGTTCTTTTTGCTTAGAATAGCTTTGGCTATTCTAGGTTTTTTGTGGTTCCATATAAATTTTAGGACTGTTCTATTTCTGTGAAGGACGTCATTGGTATTCTAATACGAGCATATTGTTCAATTTTCATGTGTTTGTATAGTTTTCAAATTTCTTTTCTTATTGATTTCCAGTTTTATTCCATTGTGGTCAGAGAAGATACTTCAGATAATTTCCATTTTTTAATGCTTTCAGACTCATTTTGTTATGGAACATATGTTCTATCATTGGGAATGGTCTATGGGCTGAGTAAAAGAATATGTATTCTAAGCCTTTGGATGAAATGCTCTGTAAATATCTATCATGTCCATTTGGTCTAAAGTGAAGAATAAGTCCAATGTTTCTTTGTTGATTTTGTATCTAAAAGATCTGTCCAGTGCTGAATGTAGGGTGTTGAATTCTCCAACTATTATTGGACTGGAATCCATCCCTCTCTTTAGCTCTCATGATATTTGCTTTATATATCTGGGCACTCCAATGTTGGGTGCATATATATTTGCAGTCATTATATCATCTTGTAGAATTAACCCCTTTTTCATTATATGATCTTCCATGTCTCTTCTTATATTTTTTGCCCTAAAATCTATTTTGTCTTGTATAAGTATAGCTACTCCTGCTCTGTTTGGGTTTCCATTGTGATTGAATATCTTTTTCCATCCCTGTATTTTCAGTGCATGTGTATCTTTATAGGTGAGGTGTGATTCTTATAAATAACACATCATTGAGTATTGTTTCCTTCGTCCATTTAGCTACTCTGTCTTTTTATTGAAAAGTTTAGTTCATTTATATTCAATGTTATTATTGATAAGTAGGTACTTACTCTTGCCACTTGTTATTTGTTTTCTGTTTCTTTTTTTTTGTGAGACTCTTCTTTCCTTCCTTTTAGTGAAGGTTACTTTCTCTGGTGGTATAATTTAATATTTTTCTTTTCATTTTTTGTGCATCTGCTGTATACTTTTCAATATGAGGTTACCATGAGGCTTGCAAATACTATGTTACAACCCATTGTTTTAAAATGATGGCAACTTAACACTGACTGCACAAACAATAAACACACAAAAAAGCTAATAAAACTCTATACTTCATCTCCCAGCTTTTTAACTTTTTGTTGTTTCTCTTAATGTCTCATTGTACAGTCTATGTCTTGAAAAAGTTGTTATTTTGCTATTGTTTTTGTTGGTATATCATTTAGTCTTTCTACTTGAGTAGTTTACACACCACAGTTACAGTGTTACAATATTCTGTGTTTTTCTGTGTGGTTACTATCATCAGTGAGTTCTGTATCTCCAGATGGTTTCTTCTTGTTCATTAACATCCCTTTCTCTAGGATTAAAGAACTCCTGCTAGCTTTTCTTGAAGGACAGATCTGATGTTGATGTAATCCCTAAGCTTTAGTTGGTCTGGGAAAGGCTTTCTTTCCTCTTCATGCTTGTAGGACATTTTCACCAGATATACTATTTCGATAAAAGTATTTTTCCCTCAGTACTTTAAATATGTCATGCCACTCTCTCATGGCCTGTAAAGTTTTCAGTAAAAAGTCAATTGCAAGACATATTGGAGCTCTACTGCATGTTATTTTTTATTCTATTGCTGCTTTTGTATCCTTTGTTTATCCTTGACTTTTGGCAGTTTAATCATTAAATGCCTTAGGTAGTGTTCTTTGGGTTCAATCTGCTTAGGAGTCTATAACCTTCTTATACTTGAATGTTGATCACTTTCTCTAGGTTTGGGAAATTCTCTGATATTATCCCTTTGAATAAACTTTCTATCCCTATCTTTTTCTCTATCTTTTCTCTCAGGCCAATAACTCTTGGATTTGCCCTTTTGAGTCTATTTTCTAGATCTTGCAGACATGCTTCATTCTCTTTATTATTTTTTCTTTTGTCTCCTCTGACTGTGTATTTTCAAATGGTCTGTATTTAAGCTCAGTAATTTTCTTCTGTTGGATCAATTCTGCTGTTAAAGACTGATGCATCCTTCAGTATGTCAGTTGCATTGTCATCTTTAGAATTTCTGCTCTTTTTATTTATTTCAATGTCTTTGTTAAATTTGTCTAATGGAATTCTGAATTCCTTCTCTGTGTTATCTTGAATATCTTTGAGTTTCCTCAACACAGTGATTTTGAATTCTCTGTCTGAAAAGTCACATATATCTGCCTTTCTCAAGGATTGTTTCCAGTTTTTAATTTAGTTTGTTTGTTGAGAACATGTTTTTCTGGATGATCTTGATGCTTATAGGTATTCATCACTGATATTCATCAGTATCTGGACGTTTAAGAGCTAGGTATTTAATGTAGTCATTGCAGTCTGGGCTTATTTGTGCCTGTCCTTCTTGAGAAGGCTTTCCAGATAGTTAAAGGGACTTGGGGCCAAAACCCAGTGATGCTGTGGTTTTTGCCGACTCATAGAAGTACGACTTTGGTGGTCATGGATAAGATCTGGAAGAATTATCTAGATTACCAGGCAGAGACTCTTGTTTTTTTCCCCTACATTCTCCACAGAAAACAGTCTCTCTGTGTTGAGCCTCCTGAAACTGGGGGTGTGTTGATGCAAGCACCCTTTTGGCCACCACCACTGGGACTCCAGTGGGCCAGAACTGAAGTCAGAATAGCACTGGATCTCACTCAAGGACCACTGTAACCACTACCTGACTACCACTTATTTTCACTCAAGTCCCTGGAGCTCTATGATTAGCAGGCAGTGAAGCCAGCCAGGTTTGTGTCCTTCCCTTCAGGGTGGTGAATTTACCAAGACCCTGGGTGGGTCCAGAGACACTGTCTGGGAACCAGGAATTAGAGCAAAAAAAACCTACAAATTTACCTGCTGTTCTGTTCTACTGTTACTAAGCTAGCACTCAAACCACAATACAAAAGTTCTTCCCATTCTTTCCTTTCTACAGGCAGAGGAGCCTCTCCCTGTGGCTACCACTACTACGGACCACATGGGGTTCTGCCAGGCCACAGATGATGTTCACCTTAAAACCCAAGGGCTCTTCTGACAACTTATGATGAATGCTGCCAAGACTGGGACTCACCTTTCAGGGCAGTAGGCTCCCCTCTGGCCAAGGGAGGGGTCCACAAATGCTGTCCGATAGCCCAGGCCTGAGAGTTTGCTAATATTTTGTTAAGGATTTTTATGTCAACATTCATCAGGGATGCCTGTAGTCTCAGGTACTCTAGAGGCTGAGGTAGGAGGATCGCTCAAGCCTGGGACACAGAGGTTGCAATGAGTTGAAATCACGCCTCTACACTCCAGTCTAGATACAGAGTGAGACACTGTCTAAAAAAAATATATATATATATATATGTGTGTGTATATATATATGTGTGTGTGTATATATATATATGTGTGTGTGTGTGTGTATATATATATATATATCTCAGGTATATTGGTCTGTAGTTTTCTTTTCCTTTACATAGTATCTTTACACCTGGTAAAATTTGTCAAAATACATTTGTTCAGGATTATGGAAATGAAACAAAGGTTTGCATTGATCAGAGATAATTTATTCCAGAAAAAAAGAATTTAAGTAAGAACAAAATTTTTGGCATTTAACTTGCCCTATTCCCACCTCCCCTTTCTCAGCTCTGTAGCACCCTTGAAAATCAACATCCTGCAGTCATTGTGAAAAGCAGCAGATTGGTATCTAATGGAGTAAGAATAGTTTTGGAGCTATTTCAAAGCTCCATTTCCTCAGAATTTATCATTATTTATGATTCTGAGAGTTTCTTGGAAGACCTCATTCTGAGAACCTATCTTTCTTGGACCTTACTCACAGCTTACCCAATAAGAACAACTTTTCCCTGGAAGCATTGGTAAAAAAATAATAGTAGTAATGGTTTAATATCGCAGCTGCATGGGGAAGGGGACAAGAATTGATGTGAACAACAGAGCTTAAAAGGAAAAGCTCGGGAAGAAGATTTCCATAGGCAGCTTATTCTTGGGAATCTAGAAGCCATACACCTGTGTAGAATTGTTCTCAAGCTCAAAAAGAATGAGAAGGCCCTAAACACACACCACTGGCTAATCCTGAGGCTCTGTAGAAACAGAAAATAAAATACTAAGGCAAAGAAGTCAACTGCCTGTCTTTAAGATATGCCATAACAACACAGAACCCCCTAAGAAAAGAAAGTGACATTTAATGGCTGCAGGCAAGGAAATTTCCGGCCAACATAGGTGATGACAAAGCTAATAGAGCAGAGACTTCAGTGGCCATGCAAGACAAAGAATACAAACATCACAGAATTATTTTCAAAAAGTCAGCAAACTAGCAACAACAAATAACAACAATCCTGAAGAGGCGAAAAATTTGGTTTCCATAGTTTCCAAGCTATACTATGCCCAATGGCCAGTTTTCAGTAAAAGCTTATGAGGTATGTGAAAAAAAAGGTATGGTCCATACATGGATAAAAAAAATGGTTAACATAAACTGTTCCTGAGGAAGACGTAACATTGAACTTAATAGACAATGAATTTAAATCAGCTGTTTAAAAATTGCTCAAAGAATTATGGATAACCATGCCTAAAGAAGCAAAGAAGGTATAAAAATGTTGTATCACCAAACAGACAGTATCAGTAAAGATACAGAAATTATTTTAAAGACTCAAATAGACATTCTGAAGTTTAAATTGTACTAAATAAATAAATTACTAGTGAGTCTTGATAGCAGAATTGAGCCAGGAAAAGAATACATCAGTAAACCTTAAGATAGGTCAATTAAGATTATTGAATCTGAGAAATAGAAAGATTTCAAAATAAATAAAATTGAACGGAGCCTAAGAGTCACTTGAGATACCACCAAGCATACCAACACAGGCATAATGTGAGTCTCAGAAGGAAAGGAAAGATATATTAGGGCAGAATGTATATTTGAATAAATAATGGCTAAAATATTTCTAAAGTTGATGAAATATAAGAATCTACTCATAAAAGAAGCTGAATAAACACCAAGTAAGATGAATCTAAAGAGATACTCACAGACATACATTATAATCAAACTGGAAAGACAAAGAGAGAACCTTGAAAGCAGCAAGAGAGGAATGAATCATTGTATACAAGGAATCCTCACTAACACTAACAGCTGATTAATCATTAGAAACCATGCAGGACACAAGGTGGGAATATGACAATTTCAGTGTATTAAAGCAGCGGCCCCCTAAATTTTTGGCACCAGGGATTGGTTTTGTGGAAGATAATTGTTCCACAGACAGGGTTGCAGGTACGGTTTTGGGATGAAACTGTTCCACCTCACATCATCAGGCATTAGTTAGATTCTCACAAGGAGTAAGCAACCTAGATCCCTCACATGCACAGTTCACAACAGGGTTAGATTCTCCTATGAGAATCTAATGCCACTGCTGATCTGATTGAAGGCAGAGCTTAGGTAGTAATGCTCACTCACCTGCCACTCACCTCCTGCTGAGGAGCCTCGTCCCTAATAGGCCACAGACCGGTACTACCAGTGTGTGGCCCGGGGGTTGGGGACCTCTGTTTTAAAGAAGACGACCAAGAATTCTATGCACAGGAAAACGATCCTTCAAAAATGAAAGACAAATTAAGACATTCTCAAATAAAAGCTAAGATGATTCACCACTAGCAGACTTAACTTATGAGAAATACAAACAGGAATGCTTCAGGCTAAAATTTAAACACAATAGGCACTACCTGGAATACACATTGAAGAATTAACAAAACCACATTCCATGGCATAGGTAACATACATGACCTATAGGTTAAATTACATAGGTAATATTCCATGGTCACTACATGTGTAAATATAAAAGACAGAATAAATGTATTTCTTGGTTTATAACTATTATCTTCTAGTAAAATGGAGCTATATAGAAGCAAAGCTTTGTATACAAGTGAAATTTTATTAATCTGAGCTAGATTGTTATAAATTTAGATGTTAACTGTAACCCCCCAAAGAAGCCACTAAGAAAATAACTCAAAATCATAGCAAAATAAATGACAAAGCAATTATGTAATGGTCATTTTTATCTGTCACTTTGACTGGGCCATAGTGCACCCAGATATTTGGTCAAACATTACTCTGGCTATTCATGTGAGCATTTTTGTATGACATTACTTTTCAATTTGGTAGGCTATATAAAGATTTCCCTGCCTAAAGTGGGTGGGCCTCATCCAACATGTTGAAAGCCTAAACAGGACAAAAAGGCTGTTTATTTTCCAAGTAAGAGATAATTCTTCCTGTCTGACAGCCCTCAGAATGGGACATCAGTCTTTTTCTTGCCTTTGGGCTTGAACTGAAACATCAGCTCTTTCTCGGTCTCGAATCTTCCAGTATTCAAACCAGGACCACACTATCAGCAATCCTAGATCTCCAGTTTTCTGACTCACCCTGAAAATCTTGGGATTAGCCTTCATAATCATATGCACAATTCTTTACAATAAATCCCTTTATACATATGTAAAAATACATTAAAATATATGTCTTCTTATATATACACATACACAAACACGTCATATTGGATCTATTTCTCTGGAGAACCCTAACTAATATAAATTAAAGTGGTATTTCAGAAAATGTCTATTTAACCCAAAGAAGGCAATAAGAGAAAAATAGATGAACAAAAAATAAATAAGACATGTAGAAAACGAAGAATAAATGGAAGATGTAATTCCTACTTTATCAGTAATTACATTCAATGTAAATGGATTAAACGCTCCAAGCAAAGAACAGATTGGCAGAATGAAACTAAATTTTTTAAAAAACAAAAACATGATATAACAATATGCTTTCTGGAATAGACACACTCTAGATGAAAGACACAAATAAGTTAAGTGTAAAAGCACGGAAAAGATAACATGCAAACAATAACCAAAAAAACACCGGAATATTAAAAGGAGGACTACATGAAGAATATATAACAATTATAAACATATATGCACTTAACAAAAGAGTCCTAAAATTTATGATGGAAAACTGACATAATTGAAGGGAGAAAGAGAAAAATCAACAGTAATTGTTGGAGACTTCGGCACTACATTTTAATAGTAAATAGAGCAGTCAGGCAGAAGATTAACAAAGAAATAGAAGACTTGAACAACAACATAAACTAACTAGGCCTACCAAACATCTATAGAAGGACTCTATCTCACAACAGAAGTGTACACATTATTTATAGGTCTATCTTGAAAATTGTTTTATGTATGCTTGAGAAGAATGTAAATATCTATATTAAAAAAGAAAAAACAACCCTCAAATCAGTAACCTAACCTTCCACCTTAAAAACTACAAAAAGAAGGGCATACTAAATATAAAGCTTGCAGAATAAGGAAAATAATAAAAATTAGAGCAGAGATAAATGAAATAAAAATTAGAAAAAATAATTCTTAGAATAAATATTGACAAATTGTTAACTAGATTGAGCAAATAATAGGTTAAAAAATTAGCAGATAGTGACAAATCTTTGGCTTGACTCAACAACAAAAGGCTAGACTGAACAACAATAAAAATGGGGCACTATTATCCACTGTATAGAAGTTAAAAAGATCACAAGGGAGTATTATGAGCAATTATATGCAAACAAATTAGATAATCTGGATGAAAACGAAAAATTCCTAGAAAGACACAAAGTACTGAAACTGCTTCAAAAAGAAAGAGAAAATCTAAGTAGACCAATAACAACTAAAGAGATTAAATTAGTAACCAAAAAGTTTTCCACAAAGGAAAACCTACATGCAGATGTCTTCCCTGGTAAATTCTAACAACTGTTTAAAAAGTAATTCACACCATTCCTTTACAAATTCTTCCAAAATATAAGAGGAGGAAACATTCTACAACTCAACCTATGAGGCTACACTTACCCTAATACCAACACTAGAAAAAAAAAAAGAAAAACAATTTCTACTGACCAATATTTCCATTAACATAGATGCAAAAGTCCAAAACAAAACATTAGCAAATCAAATTAACCCACATAGTAAAAGAATTGTACTCCATGATGAAGTGAGATTTATTCCAGGAGTTACAGGTTTTATTAATGTAAAATTTCTCAATGTAATATATATTAATAGAATAAAGGACAAAATCTACATGATATATCAATAGATATAGATACAGCATTGCACAAAACCCAACACCATTTCATAATAAAAAAAATACTGAAGAAACTAAGTATAGAAAGAAACTTTCTCAATCTGTTGATGGCATCCATAAAAAATTGCAGCTACCTCTTTTATTTCATTGAGCAGTGGTTTGTAGTTCTCCTTGAAGAGGTCCTTCACATCCCTTGTAAGTTGGATTCCTAGGTATTTTATTCTCTTTGAAGCAATTGTGAATGGGAGTTCACTCATGATTTGGCTCTCTGTTTGTCTGTTATTGGTGTACAAGAATGCTTGTGATTTTTGTACATTGATTTTGTATCCTGAGACTTTGCTGAAGTTGCTAATCAGCTTAAGGAGATTTTGTGCTGAGACAATGGGGTTTCCTAGATATACAATCATGTCATCTGCAAACAGGGACAATTTGACTTCCTCTTTTCCTAATTGAATACCCTTTAGTTCCTTCTCCTGCCTGATTGCTCTGGCCAGAACTTCCAGCACTATGTTGAATAGGAGTGGTGAGAGAGGGCATCGCTGTCTTGTGCCAGTTTTCAGAGAGAATGCTTCCAGTTTTTGCCCATTCAGTATGATATTGGCTGTGGGTTTGTTGTAGATAGCTCTTATTATTTTGAGATACAAATGGAAGAACATTCCATGCTCATGGGTTGGAAGAATCAATATCGTGAAAATGGCCATACTGCCCAAGGTCATTTATAGATTCAATGCCATCCCCATCAAGCTACCAATGACTTTCTTCACAGAATTGGAAAAAACTACTTTCAAGTTCATATGGAACCAAAAAAGAGCCCGCATCACCAAGTCAATCCTAAGCCAAAAGAACAAAGCTGGAGGCATCATGCTACCTGACTTCAAACTATACAACAAGGCTACAGTAACCAAAACAGCATGGTACTGGTACCACAACAGAGACATAGATCAATGGAACAGAACAGAGCCCTCAGAAATGATGCCACATAGCTACAACTATCTGATCTTTGACAAACCTGACAAAAACAAGAAATGGGGAAAGGATTCCCTATTTAATAAATGGTGCTGGGAAAACTGGCTAGCCATATGTAGAAAGCTGAAATTGGATCCCTTCCTTACACCTTATACAAAAACTAATTCAAGATGGATTAAAGACTTAAATGTTAGACCTAAAACCATTAAAATCCTACAAGAAAACCTAGGCAATACCATTCAGGACATAGGCGTGGGCAAGGACTTCATGTCTAAAACACCAAAAGCAATGGCAACAAAAGCCAAAATTGACAAATGGGATCTAATTAAACTAAAGAGCTTCTGCACAGCAAAAGAAACTACCATCAGAGTGAACAGGCAACCTACAGAATGGGAGAAAATTTCTGCAACCTACTCATCTGACAAAGGGTTAATATCTAGAATCTACAATGAACTCAAACAAATTTACAAGAAAAAAACAAACAACCCCATCAAAAAGTGGGCAGAGGACATGAACAGACACTTCTCAAAAGAAGACATTTATGCAGCCAAAAAACACATGAAGAAATGCTCATCATCACTGGCCATCAGAGAAATGCAAATCAAAACCACAGTGAGATACCATCTCACACCAGTTAGAATGGCCATCGTTAAAAAAGCAGGAAACAACAGGTGCTGGAGAGGATGTGGAGAAATAGGAACACTTTTACACTGTTGGTGGGACTGTAAACTAGTTCAACCATTGTGGAAGTCAGTGTGGCGATTCCTCAGGGATCTAGAACTAGAAATACCATTTGACCCAGCCATCCCATTACTGGGTATATACCCAAAGGACTATAAATCATGCTGCTATAAAGACACATGCACACGTATGTTCATTGCGGCACTATTCACAATAGTAAAGAGTTGGAACCAACCCAAATGTCCAACAACAATAGACTGGATTAAGAAAATGTGGCACATATACACCATGGAATACTATGCAGCCATAAAAAATGATGAGTTCATGTCCTTTGTAGGGACATGGATGAAACTGGAAAACATCATTCTCAGTAAACTATCGCAAGGACAAAAAACCAAACACCGCATGTTCTCACTCACAGGTGGGAATTGAACAATGAGAACTCATGGACACAGGAAGGGGAACATCACACTCCGGGGACTGTTGTGGGGTTGGGGGAGGGAGGAGTGACAGCATTAGGAGATATACCTAATGCTAAATGACGAGTTAATGGGTGCAGGAAATCAACATGGCACATGGATACATATGTAACAAACCTGCACATTATGCACATGTACCCTAAAACCTAATGTATAATAAAAAAAATAAATAAAAATAAAAAAATTGCAGCTACCATCATACTTAATAGTGCAAGACCAAAACCTTACCCTCCAATATTAAGAACAAAACAATCATGTCTATTCTTGCTACTTCTATTCAACATTGTATGAAAAGTTCTAATTTACACCAGCATGGGCAAGAAAAAGTAAAAAAGTAAATAACAGGGATCCTTCACCTCCCCGATTAGCTGTATTCCTAGGGTATGTGTGTGTGTGTGTGTGTGTGTGTGTGCGCGCGCGCGTGTGTGTGTGTGTGTGTCTATTGTGAATGGGATTGTATTCTTGATTTGGCTTTCAATTTGGATGTCACTGATGTGTAGAAATGTGACTAATTTAACCAAAACAGCATGGTAATGGTACCAAAACAAACACATAGAACAATGGAACAGAATAGAGACCTCAGAAACAAGACCACATATCTACAACCATCTGATCTTTGACAAAGCTGACAAAAGCAATGGGGAAAGGATTTCCTATTTAATAAATGGTACTGGGAAAACTGGCTAGCCATATGCAGAAAATTGAAACTGGACCTTTCCCCTATACCTGAAACAAAAATTAACTCAAGATGGATTAAAGACATAAATGTAAAATCCCAAAGGATAAAAACCCTAGAAGAGGGTATCTAGGCAATACCATTCAAGACATAGAGGAAACAAAAGCAAAAATGGACAAATGTGACCTAATTAAACTGAAGAGCTTCTGCACACCAAAAGAAACTACCATCAGAGTGAATAGACACCTATGGAATGAATGAAAATTTTTGCAATCTCTATCTGACAAAGGTCTAATATCCATAATCTACGAGGAACTCACACAAATTTATAACAAAAATCAAATGACTCAATCAAAAAGTGGGCAAAAGACATGAACAGACATTTCTCAAAAGAAGGCATTTATGTGGCCAACAAACATATGGAAAAAAAACCCAACATCACTGGTCATTAGAGAAATGCAAATCAAAGCCATAATGAGATACCATCTCATGCCAGTCAGAATGGACATGGAATCAACCCAAATGCTCATCAATGATAGACTGGATAAAAAAATGTGGTACATACGCACCATGGAAATACTATGCAGCCATAAAAAGGAACAAGATCATGTCCTTTGCAGGAACATGGATGAAGCTGGAAGCCATTATCCTTAGCAAACTAACACAGGAACACAAAACCAAACACCGCATGTTCTCACACATAAGTGGGGGCTGAACAATGAGAACACATGGACACAGGGAGGGAAACAACACACACCAGGGCCTATGGGGGTCAAGGGGAGGGAGAACATCAGGATAAATAGCTAATGCATGCTGAGCTTAATACCTAGGTGATGGGTCAATAGGTGCAGCAAACCACCATGGAACACATTTACCTGTGTAACAAACCTGCACGTCTTGTACATGTATCCCAGAAATTAAAATATTTCTAAAAAAAGAAATGTGACTAATTTTTGCACATTGATTTTGTATGCTGAATCTTTGCTGAAGATGTTTATCAAATCCAGAAGCCTTTGTGTAGAGACTATGGGGTTTGCTGGGCATATAATAATATTGTCTGCAAAGAGAGATAGCCTGACTTCCTCTCTTCGTATTTGGATGCCTTTCATTTATTTCTCTTTCCCGATTACTCTGGCTAGGACCTCCAGGACTATGTTGAATAGAAGTGGTGAGAATGTGCATCCCTGTATTTTTCCAGTTCTCATTGGAAAAGTTTCCAGCTTTTGCCCATTCAAAATGATGTTGGCTATGGATTTATCATGCATTGTTTTTATTATTTTGAGGTATGTTCCTTTGATGACTAGTTTGTTGGGGGCTTTTAACATGAAGGAATATTGAATTTTATCAAAAGCCTTTTCTGTGTCAATTGAGATGATCATGTGGTTTTTGTTTTTTGTTCTGTTTATCTGATGAATCACATTTACTGATTTGCAGATGTAGAACAAATATTGCATCCCAGCAATAAAGCCTACATGATCATGGTAGATTAGCTTTTTGATGTGCTGTTGGATTTGCTTTTGTGTTTAAGATGTTTACATCAATGTACTTCAAAGATATTGGACTAAATTACAAACTACTGGTGAAAGAAATCACAAACAATAGAAACAAGTGGACAAACATTCCATGCTAAGAGAGAGAAAGAATCAATATTGTTAAAATGGCCATACTGCTAAAAATAATTTACAGATTCAATGCTATCTGTATCAAACTTCTAATGACATTTTTCACAGAATTAGAAAAAAAAAAACTACTCATATTCTTATGGAACCAAAAAAGAGCCAGAATAGCCATGGCAATCCTATGCAAAAAGAACAGACAGAAGCATCACACTACCTGACTTCAAACTATACTACAAGGCTACAGTAACCAAAACAGCATCGTACTAGTACAAATAAAAGACACACGGACCAATGGAACAGAGTAGAGCACCCATAAATAAAGCTGCACACCTATAAACATCAAATCTTTGACAAAGTCAACAGTAACAAGAAATGGAGAAAGGGCACCCTGTTCAATAAATGTGCTGGGATAACTCACCAGCCATATGCAGAATATTGAAACTGGACTCCTTCATTACACCATATACAAAAATCAACTCAAGAAGGATTAATGACTTAAACGTAAAAACTGAAACTCTAAAAACCCTAGGACACAAGCCTAGGAAATATCATTTGGTACATAAGCCCTGGAAATGATTTCATTGAGAAAACTCCAAAAGCAATAGGAACAAAAACACAAATTGACAAGTGGGACCTCATTAAACTAAAGAGCTTCAGTACAGCTAAAGAAACTATCAACAGAATAAAAAGACAACTTGTAGAATGAGACAAAATATTTGCAAACTGTGCATCTGTCAAAGATCTAATATCAAGCATCTATTAGAAATGTAAACAAATTAACAAGCAAAATACAAACATCCCCATTTGAAAATGGGCATAGGACATGAACAGGCACTTTTCAAAAGAAGACATACACATAGCCAACAAGCATATGAAGAAATTCTCAATATCACTAATCATTAGAGAAATGCAAATCAAAACCACAAAGACATACTATCTCACACCAGTCATACTATCTCACACCAGTCAGAATGGCTATTATTAAAATGTCAAAAAATTACAGATGCTCATTAAGTTGCAAAGAAAGGGGAATGATTATATATTGCTGGTGGGAATGTAAATTAGTTTAGGCATTGTGTACAAAACTTTGAAAATTTCTAAAAGAATTTAAAACAGGACTACAATTCAACCCAACAATCCCATTACTGGGTATATATCCAAATGAATATACATTGTTCTACCATAAAGACACATGCACTTGTATGTTAATAACAGCACTATTCACAATAGAAAACAGATGGAATCAACCTAGATGTCCATCAATGAGTGTATATATACACCATGGAACACTATGCAGCCATAAAACAAAGTGAAATCATGCCATTTGCAGCAAGAATGGAGCTGGAGACCATTTTATACTAAGCAAATTAACACAGAAACAGAAATCCAAATACCGCATGTTCTCACTTATAAGTGGGAGCTAAACCTTTTATACACATGGACACAAAGAAGGGAACTACAGACACTGGGGCCTAGTTATGGGTGGATAGTGGAATGAGGGTGAAACCCCGTTTCTACTAAAACTACAAAAATTAGCTGGGCATGGTGGCATGCACCTGTAGTCCCAGCTACTTGGGAGGCTGAGGCAGGAGAATCACTTAAACTCAGGAGATGGAGGTTGCAGTAAGCTGAGATTGTGCCACTGCACTCCAGCCTGGCGACAGAGCAATTCTGTCTCAAAAAAAAAAAAAAAAAAAAAAAAAAACTTTGAAAGAAAACAAAGAATGGTATTGAAAACCAAAAAATAAAAAATAGGTATAGAAATTAGACAGGAAGAAATAAAACTATCTGTATTTGTACATGATGTAATCTTTTATCAGGAAAATCCCAGAGAATTCACAAGGAAGCTATTAGAATTAATAATATACAAGTTCACATGTTACAACTCCTTTAAAATTTGTCTAGCTGGTTTTCAGGTTTTTACCAGAAAACTCATGAAAATGCACACATGCACACACACACACACACGAGTTTACCAAAATTTCATAATACAAAAGCAAAATACAATAGTAAATTTTATTTTGATACACTAGAAAAGAACATTCTGAAAAGAAAATTAAGAACACAATTTCATTTACAATAGCATCAAAAGGAACAAAATACTTAGGAATATGTTAAAGGAATTGTAAAACATATACCGAATATTACAAAATATAGTAAAAAGAAATAAAAGAACACCTGTACAAATGGAAAGACATCTACTGTTCATAAATTGGAAGATTGGTAACAATGATAAAATGACAATGCTCCTTAAGTGATCTATGGATTAAATTAAATCCCTACGAGGGGTGAGGGAGAGAAAATAAATGGGGAGAGTGCTGATAAGTACAAGGGTTCATTTTTGTGCTAATGAAAAGTGTTCCAGAATTAAAACTATGCAGTTATTTTTAAAACCACTAAATTATAAATTTTAAAAGGGTAAATTTTATGCTATGTGAATTATATCTTTAAAAAGAAAAAATACTAATATTTGAGACATATACACAAAGCCAATATATGTTCAAACTACTTTTACTGAATTAAAAAATTGTTTTACAACAGCCATATTTTATCAATAGCTCACATTTACTTTGTGATTAACTTATTCAACATTCATCTTCACTCCCCAACCTCCTCTACCGTTACCAAAAACATTACTATCAGATCGGTTCAGTGTACACATGTGGAGGAAATTTGATTATTCTAGCTCAAGATATTTATGTTGAACTAATAGATATATTTTCCTTCCTATGAAATGTAAGCAACTAGAAACATGAGTCAGAAATGAAAGTGTAAATTCGGATTGTTTAGAAGACAAATTAACATTATCTGTAACTGAGAGTGGCTCAATGTTCACCAAACCCATTTTTTCCCCACCCTGGGCATACGAACTATATTTGTCAATCCCTCTAGGTGAAGCCATTTGATTAGTTGTGACCAGTAAAAGGTATATAAAAATAATATATGACATGTCCAGGCCTGGTTGTTAAAATGTTTTAAGTAATCCTCCATGTTCTTTCATCATTCTCACTCACAGATAGATGTAAAGAATAGAGCAACTACCACAAGGCCCTAGGGAATGTTGGAGCCACTAGAAGGAAAGAATCATGCTTCCTGAGTCACACAAATGAGTCACACAAGCTTGAATTTCCAAATTGGATACTTCATCAATGAGTAATAAACTCTTAACAGGTTAAAGAACTGAGATTTGGCTATTACAATTCACTATTGTTAAGTTACTGTGATTAAATACATGATTTCTCTGAAAAACTATATGAAGAAGTCAGGGGCCTCTCTAAAGTCACTGATCAACCTGCAAGAAGCTTTAAAATGCATGAATAAAAAATAAATATAGGATAGGCATGGGGGCTCATGGCTGTAATCCCGGTACTTTGGGAGACCAAAGTAGTCAGCTCATTTGAGCCCAGGAGTTTGAAACCAGCCTGGAAAACATAGTGAGACCCTGTTTCTATAAATAATTTTAAAAATTAGCTCGGCATGGTGGTGCGTGCCTGTGGTCCCAGCTACTTGGGAAGCCGAAGTAGAAGGATCTCTTGAACCCAGGACTCATACATTGCAGTGAGCTGAGATCGTGCCACTTTACTCCAGCCTCAACAACAGAGCAAGACTGTGTCTCAAAAATAAATAAACATGTATATACTTATATATAAACATTTATATGCTTATATATCTATATATGTCACAAACACATAATATATATTACATAAACCTATATAAATATATAAATAATATATAAATATATATATGTAAAATACTTTTAACCCTGCCAAAGTGTCCAACATTGTTAGCTGATCTTTTTCTACTTACACTAGGGAAATAAGCCAGCACTGAATTTGGCAGGGATTGGCAAAAACAAATTCAAGTTTATTGAGTAAGATACTTAATTTTCATCTAAGTGTTCATGTTCCTATAAAATTTTGATATTTATGCTTATTATCCTTCAGATCTCATTTTATGCAAAAAATTTAGGTCAAAGAGAAAAATATACCAGAGTTTATACTCAATTATAATTACTCAGATCTGGAGAAGATCTGGTACACAGAAAGGCATAGCTAAGCTTCCCAGTTCACTCATGCATTCTACAGGTATGGATCATTAGGTGAAAAAAGCCTAGATGTATAAACAAAGTGGTGTTACAGGAGAATTATGGGTTTGCTAGCTTGATGGAGGGAAAGCACTCTTAAAAAACAATTTGAATGTTTTTATAGCAATCAACATAGGTGGCAGGACCTTGATTAAAAATATAGCAGTAGAATACAGAACAAGTAGTGGGCCTAAAAAATGGCAGAATTCATGGACTAGATAAATATCATAAAATAACAATCTACGTTATTTCCAGTAGTCCCACATGGAGACTGGAAGAATGATAAATAGAAAGACAGAATTTGGAAGTAAGAAAGGAAAGACATATTGGTGGGGGCTTGGGCAAAGGACTTAGAAGCCCTTCATATGAAGATGATATTTGAAGTTATGAGAATGAGTGAGCATTTTGAGAAAATCAATATAGTGCTGAGCATAGTTACCCACAAGAAGCATGTATACCTATGTAACAAACCTGCACGTTGTGCACATGTACCCTAGAACTTAAAGTATAATAATAAAAAAAAACTGTGGTAAACAGATAAAACAAAAATTGATCAAAAAAAAAAGAAGCTGAAAAGCAAACTATCAGTAATCAATATAGAAGAAAGGCATTTGGAGATAAATCAAGAAAGTAGACTCAATGTATTCATCCATTCTCACACTGCTATAAGAAACTGCCTGAGACTGGGTCATTTATAAAGGAAAGAGGTTTAATTGACTCACTATTCCACCTGGCTGGGAGACCTCAGGCAACTTACAATCATGGCGGAAGGGGAAGAAAACATGTCCTTCTTCACATGATGGCAGGATGGAGAAGTGTCAAGCAAAGAGGAAAAAGCCTCTTATAAAACCATCAGATCTCGTGAGAACCTACTAACTATCATGAGAACAGCAGCATGGGGGATAACTGTGCCCATGATTAAATTACCTTTCACTGGGTCCCTCCCATGACATATGGAGATTATAGGAACTACAATTCAAGATGAGATTTAAGTGAGGACACAGCCAAATTATATCATTATGTCCATGGCCACTCCCAAATCTCATGTCCTCACATTTCAAAACACAGTCACGCCCTTCCAATAGTCCCCAAAAGTTTTACTCATTCCAGCATTAACTTAAAAGTCCAAGCCCAAAGTTCCATCTAAGAAAAGGCAAGTCCTTTCCACCTATGAGCCTGTAAAAACAAAACAAGTTAATTACTTCCTAGATACAATGGAGGTACAGGCATTACGTAAATACACCCATTTCAAATAGGAAAAAAAATGGCCAAAACAAAGGGGTTACAGGCCCCCATGCAAGTCTGAAATCCAACAAGGTAGTAATTAAATCTTAAAGCTCCAAAATAATCTCCTTTGATACCATGTCTCACATCCAAGTCATGCTGATGCAAGAGGTATGCTCCCACTGCCTTGGGCAGTGCCACCCCTGTGGCTTTGCAGGATACAGCCCTCCTACCAGCTGCTTCACAGGCTGGCAATGAGTGTCTGTGGCTTTTCCAGGTGCAGAGTGTAAGCTATCAGTGGATCTACCATTCTGGGGTCTGGAGGATGGTGGCCCTCTTCTCACAGCTCCACTAGGCACTGCCCCAGTGGGGACTGTGTGGGGGTTCTGACCCCACATTTTTCTTTTGCCCTACCCTAGCAGAGGTTCTCTATGAGGGTTCCACCTCTGCAGCTCACCTCTGCCTGGACATCAAGGCATTTCCATACACCCTCTGAAATCTAGCCAGATGTTCTCGAACCTCAATTCTTGTCTTCTGTGCTCCCACCAACACCACGTGTAAGCTGCCAAGGCTTGGAGCTTGCACCCTTTGAAGCAATGGCCTGAGCTGTGTGTTGTCCCCTTTAAGCCACAGCTGGCATTGAAGCAGTTGGGACACAGGGCGCCATGTCTCAAGGCTGCACAGAGCAGTGGGGCCCTGGGCCCAGCATGGACCCGGGGCCTGGCCCACAAAATCATTGTCCCTCCTAGGCCTCCAGGGCTTTGGTGGGAGGGGCTGCCATGAAGGTCTCTGACATGCCTTGGAGACATTTTCCCCATTGTCTTGGTGATTAACATTTGGCTCCTCGTTACTTATGCAAATTTCTGCAGTGGGCTTGAATTTCTCCCCAGAAAATGGGTGTTTCTTTTCTATCACATCATCACGCTGCAAATTTTCCAAACTTTTATGCTTTGTCATTTCTTGAACACTTTGCTGCTAAGAAATTTTTGCCTCCAGACACCCTAAATCATTTCTCTCATGTTCAAAGTTCCACAGATCTCTAGGGTGGGGCAAAATGCTGCCAGTCTCTGCACATAGCAGGAGTAACCTTTACTCCCATTCCCAACAATTTCCTCATCTTCATCTGAGACCACCTCAGCCTGGAATTTATTGTCCATATCGCTCTCCCCATTTTGGTCAAAGCCAGCAAACAAGTCTCCAGGAATTTCCAAATTTTCCCACATTTCTTTGTCTTCTTCTGAGCCCTCCAAACTGTACCAACCTCTGCCTGTTATCGAGTTCCAAAATCACTTCCACATTTCCGGGTATCTTTACAGCAGCACCCCACTCTCTGTGGTATCAATTTCCTGTATTAGTCTATTCTCATGCTGCCATAAAAAACTGCCTGAGACTGGGTCATTTATAAAGGAAAGAGGTTCAATTGACTCACTGTTCCGCATGGCTGGGGAGGCCTCAGGAAACTTACAATCATGGTGGAAAGGGAGGCAAACATGTCCTTCTTCACATGGTGGCAGCAAAGAGTAGTTCAGAGCAAACAGGGAAAAACTCCTTATAAAACCGTCAGATCTCATGAGAACTTACCCACTATCACGTGAACAGCAGCATGGGGGTAATTGACAACAAGCTTCCCTCAAGTAACAGCAAGACTGTGGTAGATAAGGAGATCCAGGGAATATCAAAATGCAGTTATGGTATTTGACCTAGATTTCATCATCGGCATGTATAACTAGTTTAACATATCTAAATATGTAGCCTGATATTTTAAACCATACAAACTCACGGATATATATGTGTATAATACATATATCTATATATATAATTATACCAATAATACCATGTTTTTAATCTGCTTTGTTTACCAACAGTATGCCATGAGCATTTTATCCTTTCAAATAAAGTTCTAAAGTATCATTATCAATAGCTAGATATGCTCTATTACCAATTTATAGGCGAATCTATGATGAATTGTAGTAATAAACAGTCACTGCACTTTTAATTTGAGCATTCAAAAACCATTTTCCCAATGCCTGTATTGTGCCTGACAATGCTCGGCTTATGGGAAAAAGATTATTTCAATTAGTTTACAAAGTAGAGCAATGATTTTCAAGAATGGGGTCATAAGTAAATCAACTCCCTCTTTCATTTGCTTTAGAGCCACTGTCTTTATTTTGCACTTGTTTTACCTTTGATTAGCCTTAAGTAAATACAAGATTATTATAAAACCAAATTTAAAGTTAACTTTTAAAATTCAAACCTATTATATTGAATTCAAGCCTATTGAGAAACACTGATTTAGTAGAAGAGAGAAAATGCTTATCATAAGAGTATAATAGAAGTTTACACTTCTGGAAACTCATAACTTAAAAGTTTGATCACTTTCCTGACTTGCTATAACTCCACAGGATATCTCAGTCAGAAGGAAGAAGATACAATGTGGGAAAATGTTTCCCTACCAATAAACATAAATGATTATATTAAGGGGAAACTAAAGGAGAAAATAGTTTCAAGGTTATTAGCTCTTACATTAGGATGGAAGACTTTATAACACTGAAAATTTAATAGTAGCAACAACCTAATGAGTCTTTAGCTACAACAACCAAAATATGTGACAGACCTGGGTCTATATTTGGTAATTATATAGTTGCTCAATGATAGTGTAATCAAGACCATTGTCATCCCTCTTTTCATACACAGAATATTATTCTTTTAATTGATAGTAAAATAAATAATTTCTAAAGATGCTTAAAGAATACAAAACAAAAAGCAGAGGGAGGTGTTAATGAGTCTAATTCTCAATCAACTTACTTGTAGTTTATGACTTGTATTTCTAAGCACTTCATTTTTTTTAATCTTCAAAGCCACTATACTAAACTTTCGAAGGACTTTTAATCACACTACAAATATTAACAAGATATTTACCACATGTAATAAAACTTACTATCTGCCTTTAATCTAGTTGGGGAAATGAAACAAACTTAACACAAAATATCAAAAAATATAGGTTCAGTATGTAATTACAGAATAAATTATATGATACAAGTTATAAATAGTTGAGAAAGAGAGATGAAAGAAGGCTGGGGTAGTCAGGAAATATTTAAGAAAAAAGTCCTGTAATATGAGTGGTACAGAGATAGGCAGAAGATTGGCTCAAAACCGCAATGTCCAATGTAAAAAACATAAGTTATTTATAGTTACAACTGATTTTACTGCAAAAAAAAAAAAAAAAAGGTTTGGTCATGACTCAAATAAAAATATGCCCTTGATTGATTGTACCCTATTGTTTATTTCTCTATTGTTTATTGGGCTCCTCTTCTGCAAACCTGTTGTCCCCTAGAACTGTATTGAGTTTTTCCTCCACTATTCTTATATTTAGCTCATTTCTTACTTCATTGAAAAAAAAACCTATTCAGATTAATGCAATACTGTTGCTCCTCAACTTCACAATGGGATTGTCACAATAAACCCATCATAAATTAAAAACATCATAAGTCAAAAATGCATTTAACACACCTAACTTATGGAGCATTATAGCTAAGCCTAGCATAACTTAAACATTCTCAGAACACTTACATTAGCCTACAGTTGGGAAAAATCATCTAACACAAAGCCTATTTTTTAATGATGTGTTGAATACCTCATGTAATTTATTGGTCATTGTACTGAAAGTAAAAAACAGTAGGAGTGTATGGGTACTCAAAATATGGTTTCCACTGGATACATATCACTGTTGCAACCATTATAAAACTAAAAAAATACTGCTAGTCAAACCATTGTTAAGTTGAAGATCATTTGTACTTATTGTGTCCCTATTATGTGCCCACAATCATGCCAGGTGAAAAGAGAGTATAAACAAATGTCTCTGGCATAGAAGACTTCAAAATTTTATTGGAGGAAAGAAATCTAATGAAGATGAAGCAAAGGTACATTATGTTTCAAATCAAAGTTCATAAATCACGGTACATATGCTCCTGGAGGTATATGCAAAGCTTTTCAAATAATATGTGAAATAATGAAAATATGTAGTAGGATAATTTCAGACCTTCAACTTTCATATGAATTATTTCCTAATAGTTGTCTACCTGAGACTACACCTGCTAACCAGCAATTGACAGATTGTCTTTGTCCAACCCTATTCACAATCCCCTTCTCCGACTTTACCAAAGAAAAGCACAGCTCTCAGTCATCAGCAATTTTATTACAGTGCATTACAGGATGGAAAAAACTATAGTGTGCCAAACAAAGAGGCAATTTAAAATTATCTTAATGAAGTTGACAAAATGAATGACTAATGGCTGAGTAACATCATTGTGCAACTTGAATAGTGTCTAATTCTTTACTTTTAACAAACTTGAAGCAGGGCCTAATTGAACTGCTAGCTGAGAGATCAATAAAAATAATTTTGATGATAAATCAATAAGTGATTTTTGGCAGGTAACTCGAAATGTTTTCAAAAGATTGAGAGACATTGTTACGAGAAAATTCCTTTCGTGCCAATTTAGTCATGTATGATAACAAGTTTTTCCTATGTTTACATATTTTAAAAATTAAATAAAATGTTTGAAAATTGATGATAAAATCTGTCTCATTCTTATAAAAAATGGAATTCATCTAGAATATTAAAATATTAAAAAACAGCTATCATTTTATTGAGATACATTTCCAATAACATTTTATATTTTAATTTGCCAAAATATTAATATGCTTATGATTTGACAAATTATGTATTAATAATTTGTAATAATTCATTCCAGAAGAAAAAAATTCAACACTTAGAGCTTTATAGACATAGAGGATTCTAAAAATCTGTATATATATATATATATATATATA
>NW_026652282.1:102552995-102603032 GCF_009828535.3 Hylobates moloch | reverse complement strand
CAAAGTAATATAATTAGATTATCAATTTAGTTTTTAAGAATTAAATCATATTAATTAAGATAAAATACTCTAGGAAAAGTAGAATGGAAAAATGAGCTAAAGGAGAAAAAGTAATGATGTAAACTTTACAATCGTTAATGTATTTTGAACTAATTTATGTAATTTCAAAATAAATGATATAGGAATCAAATCAATATAGTATTTAGATTCCATTGGAAACATTTAAAAGAGGAAAATGAATGTTTTATTTTAAAATGTAGAAGTTTATACTATCACTGAAATTACATTCTTTACAACTACTTACACTTATGATAAATACTTTTTAAAATTATGCTCTTTTGCCCATGCAGATCCATTTGTCTCCCTTTTCTAGCCTCCTCTAAATGCTACACAGACTCATTCTATAAAATAATATTTTGTGACTAAATAGCTTCACCTGCATAAATAGATAATTCACACACACTACCTATAGAAAACCTTTTTCTATATAGGTAAAAAAAAGAAATATGAACAAAAATTAAAATACTATTTTCTTCTCTTACTTATTTTTCCTCTTTTTAAATAATACTCAGTATAGATAAGTCCATGGAAAAATAAGTATTCTCATATACTACCAGTGGGAATGTAAATTAGTAACTACTCCTGAGAGATAATTTTAAAATATGAATCAAAAGCTTAAAAGTGCCCATTCTTTTTTAAACACAGAAATTTTACTTCTGAGATTTAGCCTAAGAAAATCACCTTGAAAAATCACAAATATTTAACTATAAAGATGTTTATCAAAATTACATATAAAATATTTTTTAAAATAACAATCTAAACACCAAAAATAAGATACTGGGGTTGCTGGCAAGATGACTGAATAGGAACAGCTCTGGTCTGCAGCTCCCAGGGAGATCAATGCAGAAGGCAGGTGATTTCTTCATTTCCAACTAAGGAACCTGGTACATCTATCTCATCAGGGCTGGACAGTGGCTGCAGCCCAAGGAGGGTGAGCTGAAGCACGGTGGGGCATCATCTCACCTGGGAGGTATAAGGGGTTGGGGAACTCCCTCTTCAATCCAAGGGAAGCCATTAGGGACTGTGCCATGCACTTTGGCACAGAGATTGAGCTTTTCCCATGGTCTTCACAACCCACAGACCAGGAGATTCCTTCCGGTGCCTATACCACCAGGGCCCTGAGTTTCCAGCACAAAACTGGGAGGGCATTTGGGCAGACACCGAGCTAGCCACAGGAGGTTTGGTTTTTTTTGGTTTTGGTTTTGGTTTTTTTCCATACCCCAGTGGTGCCTGGAACACCAGCAAGACAAAAATGTTCACTCCCCTGGAAAGGGGGCTGAAGCCAAATAGTCTGGCTCGGTGGGTCCCACCCCCACAGAGCTGAGCAAGCTAAGATCCACTGGCTTGAAATTCTTGTGCCAGCACAGCAGTCTAAGCCTGACCTCGGAGCTTGAGCTTGGTTGGGGCAGGGGCGTTCACCATTGCTGAGGCTTCAGTGGGCGATTTCACCTGCACAGTGTAAAAAAAGCCACGAGGAAGTTCAAACTGGGCAGAGCCCAACCCAGCTCAGCAAGGCCACGGCGGCCAGGGCCAGACTGCCGCCTCTCTGGGGAGGGCATCTCTGAAAAAAAGGCAGTAGTCCACGTCAGGGACTTATAGATAAAACCCCACCTTCCTGGGACAGAGCACCTGGGGGAAGGGGCAGTTGTGGGCACAGCTTTACCAGACTTAAATGTCCTACCTGGCAGTTCTGAAGAAAGCAGTGGATCTACCACCACAGCATTAGAGTTCTGATAAGGGACAGACTATCCCCTCAAGTGGGTCCCTGACCCCCGTGTATCCTGACTAGGAGACATTTCCCAGTAGGGGCTGACAGACACTTCATACAGGAGAGCTCTGGCTGGCATCTGGCAGGTGCCCCTCTGGGATGAAGCTTCCAGAGGAAGGAACAGGAAGCAATCTTTGCTGGTCTGCAACCTCTGCTGGTGATACCCAGGCAAACAAGGTCTGAAGCGGACCTCCAGCAAACTCCAGCAAACCCATGGCAGAGCGGCCTGACTGTTAGAAGGAAAACTAACAAACAGAAAGGAATAGCATCAACAACAACAAAAAGGACATCCACTCAGAGACCTTATCCTAAGATCACTGACTTCAAAGACCAAAGGTAGATAAATCCATGAAGATTGGAAGAAACCAGTGCAAAAAAGCCAAAAATTCCAAAAACCAGAACACCTCTTCTCCTCCAAAGGATCACAACTCCTTGCCAGCAAGGGAACAAAACTGGACACAGAATGAGTTTGACAAATTGACAGAAGTAGGCCTCAGAAGGTAGGTAATAACAAACTCCTCCGAGCTAAAGGAGCATGTCCTAACCCAATGCAAGGAAGCTAAGAACATTGAAAAAAGGTTAGACAAATTGCTAATTAGAATAACCAGTTTAGAGAAGAACATAAATGACCTGATGGAGCTGAAAAGCAAAGCACAAGAATTTTGTGAAGCATACACAACTATCAATAACCGAAGTGATTAAGCAGAAGAAAGAGTATCAGAGATTGAAGATCAACTCAATGAAATAAAGTGAGAAAACAAGATTAGATAAAAAAGAGTAAAAAGAAACGAACAAAGCCTCCAAGAAGTATGGGACTATGTGAAAAGACCAAATCTAAATCTGATTGGTGTACCTGAAAGTTACGGGGAGAATGGAACCAAGTTGGAAAGCACTCTTCAGGATATTTTCCAGGAAAACTTCCCCATCCTAGCAAGGCAGGCCAACATTCAAATTCAGGAAATACAGAGAACACCACAAAGATACTCCTCGAGAAGAGCAACTCCAAGACACATAATCATCAGGTTCATCAAGGGTTGAAATGAAGGGAAAAATGTTAAGGGCAGCCAGAGAGAAAGGTCAAGTAACCCACAAAGGGAAACCCATCAGACTAACAACAAATCTCTGCAGAAACCCTACAAGCCAGACAGAGTGGGGGCCAATATTCAACAATCTTAAAGAAAAGAATTTTCAACTCCGAATTTCATATCAGGTCAAACTAAGCTTCATACGCGAAGGAGAAATAAAATCCTTTATAGACAAGGAAATGCTGAGAGATTTTGTCACCACCAAACCTGCCCTACAAGAGCTCCTGAAGGAAGCACTAAACATGGAAAGGAACAACCGGCCACTGCAGAAGCATACCAAATTGTAAAGACCATTGATGCTATGAAGAAACTGCATAAACTGGTGGGCAAAATAACCAGCTAGCATCATAATGGTGGGATCAAATTCACACATAACAATATTAACCTTAAATGTAAATAGGCTAAATACCCCAAATAAAAGACACAGACTGGCAAATTGGACAAAGAATCAAGACCCATTGGTGTCCTGCATTCAGGAGACCCATGTCATGTGCAAAGACACACACAGGCTCAAAATAAAGGGATGGAGAAATATTTACCAAGCAAAAAAAAAAAAAAAAAGCAGGGGTTTTGATCCTAGTCTCTGATAAAACACACTTTAAACCAACAGAGATCAAAAGAGACAAAAAAGGGCATTACATAATGGTAAAGGGATCAATTTAACAAGAAGAGCTAACCATCCTAAATACATATGCACCCAATACAGGAGCACGCAGATTTATAAAGCAAGTTCTTAGAGCCCTACAAAGAGACTTAGGCTGCCACACAATAATAATGGGAGACTTTAACATCCCATTGCCAATATTAGACAGATCAATGAGACAGAAAATTAACAAGGATATCTAGGACTTGAACTCAGCTCTGAACCAAGCAGACTTAACAGACATCTACAGAACTCTCCACCCCAAATCAACACAATATACATTCTTCTCCGTACCACATCACACTTATTCTAAAACTGACCACATAATTGGAAGTAAAACACTCCTCACCAAATGCAAAAGAATGGAAACCATAACAAACAGTCTGTCAGACCACAGTGCAATCAAATTAGAACTCAGGATTAAGAAACTCACTCAAAACTGCAAAACTACGTGGAAAATGAACAACCTGCTCCTGAATGACTACCGGGTAAATAACAAGATGAAGGCAGAAATAAAGAAGTTCTTTGAAACCAATGAGAACAAAGACACAACATACCAGAATCTCTAGGACACATTTAAAGCAGTGTGTAGAGGGAAATTCATAGCACTAAATGCCCACAAAAGAAAGCAGAAAAGATCTAAAATTGACACTTCTGACACCATGATTAAAAGAACTAGAGAAGCAAGAGCAAACACATTCAAAAGCTAGCAGAAGAGAAGAAATAACTAAGATCAGAGCAGAACTGAAGGAGTTAGAGACATGAGAAAACCCTTCAAAAAATCAAGGAATCCAGGAGCTGGCGTTTGAAAAGATCAACAAAATAGATAAGACTGCTAGCCAGAATAATAAAGAAGAAAAGAGAGAAGAAACAAATAGACACAATAAAAAATCATAAAGGGGACATCAACACTGATCCCACAGAAATAAAAACTACCACCAGAGAATACTATCAACACCTCTATGCAAATAAACTAGAAAATCTAGAAGAAATGGATAAATTCCTGGACACATATACCCTCCCAAGACTAAATCAAGAAGTCAAATTCCTGAATAGACCAATAACAAGTTCTGAAATTGAGGCAGCAATTAATAACCGACCAACCAAAAAACGTCCAGGACCAGATGGATTGATAGTCGAATTCTACCAGAAGGACAAAGGGGAGCTGGCACTATTCCTTCTGAAACTATTCCAAACAATAAAAAAAGACAGAATCCTCCCTGACTCATTTTATGAGCCCAGCATCATTCTGATACGAAAACCTGGCAGAGACACAACAAAAAAAGAAAATTTCAGTCCAATATCCCTGATGAACATCGATGCGAAAATCCTTAAAAAAATACTGGCAAACCGAATCCAGCAGCACATCAAAAAGTTTATCCACCATGATCAAGTGGGCTTCATCCCTGGGATGCAAGGCTGGTTCAACATACACAAATCAATAAACGTAATGAATCACATAAACAGAATCAATGACAAAAACCATATCATTATCTCAATAGATGCAGAAAAGGCCTTCAACAAAATTCAACAGCCTTTCATGCTAAAAACTCTCAATAAACTAGGCATTGATGGAACCTATCTCAAAATAATAAGAGCTATGTATGACAAACCCACAGCCAATATCATACTGAATGGGCAAAAACTGGAAGCATTCCCTTTGAAAACTGGCACAAGACAGGGATGCCCTCTCTCACCACTCCTATTCAACATAGTGTTGAATGTTCTGGCCAGGGCAATCAGGCAAGAGAAAGAAATAAATGGTATTCAATTAGGAAAAGAGGAAGTCAAATTGTCTCTGTTTGCAGATGACATGATTGTATATAGAAAACCCCACTGTCTCAGCCCAAAATCTCCTTAAGCTGATAAGCAACTTCAATAAAGTCTCAGGATACAAAATCAGTGTGCAAAAATCACAAGCATTCCTATATACCAATAACAGAAAAACAGGGAGACAAATTATGAGTGAACTCCCATTCACAACTGCTACAAAGAGAATAAAATACCTAGGAATACAACTTACAAGGGATGTGAAGAACCTCTTCAAGGAGAACTACAAACCACTGCTCAAGGAAATAAGAGAGGACACAAACAAATGGAAAAACATTCCATGCTCATAGAAAGGAAGAATCAGTATCATCAAAATGGCCATACTGCCCAAAGTAATTTATAGATTCAATGCTGTCCCCATCAAGCTACCATGGACTTCCTTCACAGAATTAGAAAAAACTACTTTATATTTCATATGGAATGAAAAAAGAGCCCACATATTCAAGACAATCCTAAGCAAAAAGAACAAAGCTGGAGGCATCATGCTACCTGACTTCAAACTATACTACAAGGTTATAGTAACCAAATCAGCATGGTACTGCTACCAAAACAGATACACAGACAAATGGAAAAGAACAGAGGCCTCAGAAATAAGCCACACATCGGGCCCAGTCCGGCCCGGGCTGGTAAAGCGGGCCGCAGGCCGGCTTGTGGGGGAAGAAGTGGCCGTGGGGCTGGGGAGGGGCCGGAGGGGTCCGCGCCACGTGGGTGGGCGAGCTGAGGGAGAGTTTGGGGACGCGCGGAAGCGGCGTGACCGGCCCGGATCCCTGGGCCCGCTTTCCCTGCCGCGCTAGTCACGCCAGGCGACACGCCCCCGCTTGCCCTCAGGCTGCTCTGCTCCCCTTTTCAAAGGCATGGGTTGGAATTGGAGCCTATCCCCCATCCCGAAGGCTAACAGCATCATGTGGTTACTAACTGTTCCTCATTCACCGCTCGATGCCTTCCAGAAAAAAACGCCGCCAGCCCTCCCAGAAAGCCCCGCTGCTGTTCCGCCAACAACCACTGGAGGGCCCCAAACACAGCTGTGCATCTACACAACTTCCCATCACTCACACTCGACAGGTATCACCTGATTTTGATACAACAGCAGGAAGCTTGTTCCCAGCCTACCAGAAACACTACCACCAAAACCGGGGGAGACATTCAAGTCGAAAATCTACCACCTCCAAGTTTCCACATCTAACTTTTGAGAGTCCGCAATTTTCCAGTTCAGAGACACTGGCGATCCCCTTAATCCGAGAGTGCCCCAGTCAATCAGAAAAGGATGTTTCCAGAAGACCCTTAGTTCCAGTGCTCAGTCCCCAAAGCTGTGGGAACATATCAGCGCAGGCACTTCAGAGCTTACCTTATGTGTTCATTCCACCTGATATCCAGACCCCAGAGTCATCGTCTATGAAGGAAGAACTCATTCCCCAAGATCAGAAGGAAAACAGCCTTCTAAGCTGCTCTCTTCACACTGGCACTCCTAATAGCCCAGAGCCTGGACCTGTTCTGGTTAAAGACACCCCCGAGGACAAGTATGGAATAAAGGTCACGTGGAGGAGACGACAGCACCTGCTTGCTTACCTCAGGGAGAGAGGGAAGCTGAGCGGAAGCCAATTCCTTGTGAAAAGCTGACTGCCATCAGTAATCTCAATAGAAAAGAGATATGTTTTCTGGAGTCATAAAGGAATTCAATTCCCAGGGGTTTTTTGTTTGTTTGTTTTTTGAGATGTAATATTGCTCTGTTGCCCAGGCTGGAGTGCAGTGGTATGATCTCACCTTACTGCAACCTCCACTTCCTGGGTTCAAGCGATTCTCCTGCCTCAGCCTCCCCAGTAGCTGGGATTACAGGCACCAGCCACCATGCCTGGCTAATTCTTTTGTATTTTTAGTAGAGACGGGGTTTCTCCATGTTGGCCAGGCTGGTTTCAAAATCCTGACCTCAAGTCATCTGCTGGCCTTGACCTTACAAAGTGCTGGCCCAGCCGAGATTTGTTTTCTAAGATACTTTGTGTCATGAACAGTTCAGTTTAGTGTCATGAACTATTCACTTCATATTTTTCTTGTATTAAATGTTTAAATTTTTAAAATATCTTGTAGTAACTCTTTAAAATGTATGTAAGTAAATGGCTGCAGAAAGTTTTTTTAGAGAATCCTGCTTCTGTCAGTAATACAGCAATATTACCCCATCCACTGAAGGTCTTTGTTTCCTTAACCACTACTCATTAATCCTTAATCACCTCAAACTAATTCATTCTGCATTTTTGAGTACCAACTCTTGTCAGGCTGAGTGGCAGCTTCTATGACCTGATGGATGGAAAAAAATCAAACTGTGACTCTGACTGCCACCTCTGCAACCTTGACTCATCTGCTGAAAAGGCAAGAAGAAAGGGCAGCAAGCCCTGTTTTAGGGACTACATGAGATCAGGGGAGATAAAGGGGACATAGATGAGTTCTTTAGGATTGCTTGTGTTTTGAGTTTTTGTTTCTAACTGAAGAAATCTGTCAATATTAAATAGGGTGGGAAAATGGTTTCTTAGAATAACTGTTCAACTGTGTGTAAATAAGTTTTCAATGAGTATTACTTATTGTAATTAATGCAGAAGGACTTCCCCAGTCAAAAAAAAAAAAAAAAAGAAATAAGCCACACATCTACAACCATCTGATCTTTGACAAACCTGATAAAAACAAGCAATGGGGAAAATATTCCCTATTTAATAAATGGTGTTGGGAAAACTGGCTAGCCATATGCAGAAAGCTGAAACTGGATCCCTTCCTTATACCTTATACAAAAATTAACTCAAGATGGATTAAAGACTTAAATGTAAGACCTAAAACCATAAAAACCCTAGAAGAAAACCTAGACAATACCATTCAGGACATAAGCATGGGCAAAGACTTTATGACTAAAACACCAAAAGCAATGGCAACAAAAGCCAAAATTGACAAATGGGATCTGATTAAACTAAAGAGCTTCTGCATAGCAAAAGAAACTATCATCAGAGTGAACAGGCAACCTACAGAATGGGAGAAAATTTTTGCAATTTATCCATCTGACAAAGGGCTAATATCCAGAATCCACAAAGAAACAGGTTTACAAGAAAAAAACAAATAACCCCATCAAAAATGAGCAAAGGATATGAACAGACACTTCTCAAAAGAAGACATTTATGCAGCCAACAAACATATGAAAAAAAGCTCATCAACACTGGTCATTAGAGAAATACAAATCAAAACCACAATGTGATACCATCTCAAGCCAGTTCAACCATTGTGGAAGACAATGTGGCAATTCCTCAAGGATCTAGAACTACAAATACCATTTGACCCAACAATCCCATTATTGGATATATACCCAAAGGATTATAAATCATTCTACTATAAGGAGACATGCACACGTATGTTTATTGCAGCACTGTTCACAATAGCAAAGACTTGGAACCAACCCAAATGCCTATCAATGATAGACTGGATAAAGAAAATGTGGCACATATACACCATGAATACTATGTAGCCATAAAAAAGGATGAGTTCCTATCCTTTGTAGGGACATGGATGTTGCTTGAAACCATCATTATCAGCAAACTAACACAAGAAGAGAAAACCAAACACTGCATGTTCTCACTCATAAGTAGGAGTTGAACAATGAAAACACATGGACACAGGGAGGGGAACATCACACACTGGGGCCTGTTGGAGGATGTGGGGCTAGGGGAAGGATAGCATTAGGAGAAATACCTAATGTAGATGATGGGTTGATGGGTGCAGCAAACCACCATGGCACATGTATACCTATGTAACCAAACCTGCATGTTCTGCACATGTATCCCAGAACTTAAAGTATAATAAATATATATATATTTTTTCACATATTTATGTATTAATGTATTTAAAATATATTTATTTATTTTAACAAGTATAATAACTATATATTCACATATTTATGTCTTCATGTATTTAAAATATATTTATTTAAGAAAAAAAGAAATTGAGGCAGTACCCTCAAATAGAAGAATATTATGCAGACCAGAAAACAACAGACAGCATGATTCTACCTCTATGAAATGTTTTCAGTATATATAAATATATGCATAAATATATGCATAGAAAATAATGTAGAATAATTCCCCAAAACATTAACACTAGCTTTCTCTGTGTTGGTTTCTAGTTTGATTCCTTTTAACTATATTATTTTTCTTCTGCAATGAGCATATATTACTCATGTTTTTAAAAATTATTTTTAAAGTATTATAAACTTCCATCTAAATAAATTCATACAAATGAATATACTAGATAATATTCCAGAAAAAGTTCCATCAAAATGTAAACAATGCTTATCTCTAGGTTGTAAAACTAGAGATCTTTGTTTGTTCTTCTTGCCATTTATCTGTATTTTCTAAAGTTAACATATGTTATTTAGGTATAAAAAATGATACAAATTACAAAATATCACAGCATGAGATCTATGATTTAATATTATTTAGGACTTATTTAATTCTATTAAAACAGATTTAGAAACACCCTTTCTAGTGTTTTGTTGTTGTGGTGATGTTGGTAGTTCAGGGTTTAATTCTGAAAGAAAATGGTATATTTTGCATCAGAATATGAAACTTTAGGTATTTTTCATCACCAGCCCATGTATAAGATCATCTTGCCATTGTAATTGTACAGATCAGAAACTCAGTTCCAGAATCCTAGAGGTAAAATACTGGTCCACACAAGAGCAGAAAGCTATTATTACTAAGGTAGAGGAAAGAATTTCTCCCTTCTTTGGGAAAGGTATGAAGAAGTGGGGCCAAGTATTTACAGGTAGATATTTCTTTCATTCAAAGACTGGGACAGGAGATAAGTTAAAAGAAAAAGGGTCATAAAAACTATTCTAAGCTGGGACCAGTGGCTCACGCCTGTAATCCCAGAACTTTGGGAGGCCGAGGCGGGCGGATCACCTAAGGTCAGGAGTTCGAGACCAGCTTTGTCAACATGGTGAAACCCCAGCTCTATTAAATATACAAAAATTAGCCGGGCATGTTGGCATGCATTTGTAATCCCAGCTACTTGGGAGGCTGGGGAAGGAGAATTGCTTGAACCCGGGAGGCAGAGGTTGCAGTGAGCCAAGATCACACCACTGCACTCCAGCCTGGGTGGCAGAGCAAGACTCTGTCTCAAAACAAACAAACAAACAAAAAACTATTCTAACTGATGCTTCATAATGTAAAGAATAAACAAACCAAATCTAGTAGAATAGTTTAGAAAGAAACATGAGAAGTCAGCAGATGCTATATTGTAGTGGTTAACAAACGACTTGAGCTCTAGAATCAGACTTCCTGGGTCCAATTCCTGCTGTTGTCCCTTATTAGTTCTATAATATTGAGTAAGTTATTACATTCTGTGTCTCAGTTTCCCTATTTGTCTAAAGGCAATAGCAGGAGCTACCTCTTAAGATAGTCAATAGAATTAAAATCAATATGCTCTCAATAAACCCTAGCCAATAATAATAAGTTTCATAGAGAAATACAGATATTTATGAGACTAGACCTGAGGTAATTATCTGTCTGACTTAGATCAAATTAATTAAACTCATTATGCTTCACCTTCTCGTCATTACAGTGGGTCTAATAAAATATTCTCTCATGGTTTTATGAGAATTAAAGGAAATAATATATATAAGGAACCCATAGGTTTTTTATCACATATGATGTAAGGCACATCATATATGTTAAATAAATATATCTGACATGTTTACACCTCTGGATTCTAGGTTTTTTTTTTTCCTTCTTTATCTGGCTTTCTTCCTCAGGAGTCTGATCTGTGTGGACTACACATTGAATTCCCCTGCCCTATGGCTTTCAGTTGGGTTGAGCCAATAGGGCGCACTCAAAGACCAGAGGGAGAGAAGAGTGAAGTTGAGTATTTATTTTTCTGGTTCCCTTCTTATGAGGTTTTACTTTGGCTGTGCCTCTCATGAGAAAGTGACTGTTCTTCAAAGCAGTGGGCTTTACGTAAACCTCTCTCCCTTTGAATTTCATTAACCACTGTCTTTCTCTGTCTCTCAGGATTAGAGATAGTAACAGTGTCAACTTCTCTTGGTTCTTACACTGAATCTTGTGGTTCCCATATACCCTGTCAATGTCTTTATGAATATTCCCTTCATAAATAAGCCCTCCTCAAATAATTGTACTATGAATGTTCCTTGTTGATATGGTTTGGCTGTGTTCCCCCCCCCACCCCCATCTCATCCTGAATTGTGGCTCAAATAATCCCCACATGTCGTGGGAAGAACCAGGTGGAGATAATTGAATCATGAGGGTGGTTTCCCTCATCCCGCTCTCGTGATAGTAAGTTAGTTCTCACAAGATCTGGTGGTTTTGTAACAGGCTTCCCCCTTCATTGAGCACTCATTCTCTCTCCTGCCACCTTGTGAAGAGGTGCCCTCTGCCATGATTGTAAATTTCCTGAGGCCTCTCCAGCCATGTGGAACTGTGAATTAATTAAAACCTTTGTCTTTATAAATTACCCGGTCTCAGGTATTCCTTCATAGCAGCATAAGAACGAACTAATACAGTGTTTCTTACTGAGGTCTTAAATGACTCTGGGAATATGTTGTGGCACATAATAAAGCCTTATCATTTTATAACCCAATAATTTCATGATACTTGTGTTAATAATCAAATTTAAGCATTTAAGAGGGCCTGAGAATCACTTTGTTAATATTCTTGTTTCATTCGAAAAAAAAAAAAAAAACACAGGAAATGTTCATGGACCTCAAAACAGAATCAGTTTCAGAAGGTGATATATTTTAAGTATTTTTTCCCATTGAATCTCATGTCGAAACCTGATCCCCAGTGTTGGAGGTGGGGCTTAGTGGGGGCATTTGGGTTATGGGGGGGTGGATTCCTCATGAATGCTGTGATGCCCTCCCCATAGTAATGAGTGAATTTTCTATTAGCTACCATGATATCTGATTTTTTAAAAGAGCCTAGTATCTCCTCCCCTCTCTTTTGCTCCCTCTCTTATCATGTGACATTCTGTCTCCCCTTTCCTTCCTTCATTAACTAAAAGCTTTCTTGTCAAAAGCAGATGCTGATGCCATACTTCTTATACAGTCTGCAGAACTGTGAGCCAAAATAAACCTATTTTCTTTATAAATTACCCAGTTTCAAGTATTTCTTTATAGCAATGCAAAATGGGCTAATACAGGTGGGGGAAGTGAGGAATATTGGGGATAACTGAAATCTACAGGGCAGTTGTTCCATGAGCTGGAGGAATTAATGGTCCTCCTGCTGAGAATATCTTCCACAGCAAGACATCCACTATAAGGGATATTATTACTGGCTGACTATACCAAATGCAAATCTCTCAAATCAAAACTGCTCCAAAGTTCGAAACTTTTTGAGTACTGACATGACACTTAAAGGAAATGCTCATTGAAGCATTTTGGATTTCAGATTTTCAGATCTGGGATGCTCAACTTGTTAAGTACTGGCATGCATCTCTTATTGATGGGGACACATAGTAAGAAATGCATTATTAGGCCATTCTTTTGATCTGTGAACATCATAGCGTGTACTTACACAAACCTAGATGATATAGCCTACTATCCACCTAGGTTATATGGTATAGCATATTGCTCCTAGGCTACGAAACTGTACACCATGTTACTATACTTAGTAGTGTACAGAAATAGTAATTCAATGATAACTTGTCCAGTAGAAATTTTTCAGCTCCATTATAAACTTATGGGGCCATCATTATATAGTGGTCCACTGTTGACCAAAAGGTTGTTATGCAGTCTATGACTATATAATGCAAATATTCCAAAATCCCCGCAAAAAATCTGAAATCAGAAATACTTATGATCCCAAGCATTTTGAAGAACGGATACATGATCTGCACTGATATTCAGACCATATTTTATAAGGAACATCAGAGAACCCTGTCTATTAATAAGCAGAGACTTTTTAATAAGTTGCTTTAAAGACAGGCAGCTTGATGTTATATGCCTTAGTTTCCTACAATCTTATTCCCACTCTCTAGGAATTCTTTCATCTTTTTCGTTCTTCCTAAAGTAATACTAGAGTCCAAAGTTAAAGTGTCTTCCATCTGAAGGGACCCAAATTTCCCACACGTTCAATAATACTTTCATGGGAAATCTCTCAATTGTGGTTCTTGATGTAGTACCCAGAGAAGAGAGCTTTCTTTAGAACTGTATATTTATATGCTGTTGAGTTAATCAATGCCTTTAAATACATTAAAATTATGAAATCCCAATGTGTCAAACTATCTTCTTTATATAAATAGTTTGTGTGGATTACATTTGCCACTAGCAATCTTGCAGATGTGAAATATAAGCTCCTTCAAAGATATATACATTTTTCTCTTATTTAACGTAGAATTTCTAGGATTTAATAATCGTAATATTCTGTGCAGCCAAGTATCCTTTCCCACATGTTCAATAATACTTTCAAGGTAAACCTCTCAATCTTTGTTCTTGATGTAGTACCCAGAGAAGAGAGCTTTCTTCAGAACTGTATATTTATATGCTGTTAAGTTAGTCAATGTCTTTAAATACATTAAAAATTATTAAACTCCCATGTGTCAAATTATCTTCTTTATATAAATAGCTTGTGTGGATTACATTTGCCACTAGCAACCTTGTAGATGGAAGCATAAGCTCCTGAAAGACATATACATCTTTTTCTTATTCAATGTAGAATTTCTAGGATTTAATAAATGTAATATTGTGTGCAGCCAAGTATCCTTAATGCTGCATAAAAAGCCTCAAATCCTCTAAGGCTTTTAACTGAGATAACTACAATCAACAACCAGCTTTTGTGCATAAGAAACAATTTGGTGATTTTCTCTGATTGATGCATTTCTGGACTTTATTAAAAGCCAGGAACTGGCGTAAGTAGATGTGTAAATAAGGAAAAGTTGATGGAAGAGTGTGCATGCCGAGAAAAATGAATTAGCACGAAGTATGTACGCAGAGTATCTGAAAGGCAATATTATAGGGGAGTATAATGATAAAGTCATGTGACTTCTGTGCACATTAAATGAATATCAATTAGGTACACTTTTGGCAAATTGCCTTTTATAGCAACTGCCATCTGGACTCATAAATGCAATCGTTAAGTCTAAACAAATAATAGTACACTGCATGATTTAAAGCATAGAATTCACAGTTAATAGCTTTCTCTTTAATATATGATTTATAAGTGAGCAATATATTAAAAATGTATAACATTAAGATACAGTTAAATGTACTTGTATAGAAAATTTAACTTCTAGATAACATTTTTTCTGACAAGATAACTGGTTACCTCCAAAGTCAATAGACAGAAGTGTTTCTCACTTCAACTTTTAATGTCACCTTTACTTGCTATTTATTAGGTACATTTTTATGCTTTTTAAGGGAAGAGCTCTATATGTTTTTATAAATATTTGTTGGATTTTGATATCCAAAGGCTTCACCTGTTCTATGACACTTCTTAACTGTATTAAACTGTATCCCAAATTATACCATACGTGGAAATTGAACTATTCATGCTGCAAATTGAATTACTCAAACTGAATCCTTTATGAATAAGGCATATTAACATAAAAACTGTATTAAATGAGGTCATTTATATTTCTCAAAAAAATGCTTGATTAGCAAATCCGTCAACTCCAATAAGACACATCAGAATAACCAAAAAGCAAGATAAAATACAATCCTATAAAAATTAAAATCCACCTCTTTCTTTACCAAATTTTAGAGGTGCGAGAGACTTTAGAAGTCATAACTATGACATTTTCTCCCATTTGAAAAATCAAAAGACTGAGGACAAAAATGAAACAGGGAAAGTGGCCAGATACCATGTCCCCGACTGTATTAATTAGGGTTCTCTAGAAAGACAGAATAGGAGATATATATATAGAGAGAGAGATATATGTAAAGGGAGTTTATTAAGTATTAACTCACATTATCACAAGGTCCCACATTATGCCATTTGAAGGTGAAGAGAAAGGAGAGCCAGCTAAGTCCCAAAACTGAAGAATTTAGAGTCCAATGTTTGATGGGCTAAAGATGTATCCTGGGAGGCTAGATAAGTCTACTCTTTTCACATTTTTCTTCCTGCTTTATATTCTAGCTGCTTTATATTCTAGCTGCACTGGAATATATCTTTGACTCCCAAAGGTCAAAGATAAAGAAAGGATCCTAGAGCAGCATGAGAAAAGAACAAATAAAATACAATGGATCTCCAATATATCTGGCAACAGGCTTTTCAGTGGAAACCTTACTGATCACAGAAGAGTGGCATGACATATTTAAATGGTCAAGAAAAAAAATGCTTATACCCTCAAAAAGTATATATGGGAAAAACATCATTCAAACATGAAGGAGAAATAAAGACTTTTCCAGACAAACAAAAGTTAAGGGATTTCATCAACACCAGACCTCAACACCAGTTGAGGGATTTCATCAACACCAGAAACACTAAAGGGAGTACACTTCAATCAAAACCCAAAGGACGTTCATGAGCAATGAAAATACTACCTGAAGGTATAAAATTCACTGATAATAGTAAGTACACAAGCAAACACAGAATACTATGACACTGTGACTGTGATGTGTAAACTACTCATATTAGGTAGAAATACAAAACAATGAACCAATCAAAAATAATAACTATAACAGCTTTTCAAGACAGAAGAAGTACAAGATAACACAGAAATAATAAAAAGTTAAAATGCAGAGAACGGAAGTAAAGTATACAGATTTTATTATTTTCTTTTTGCTTCTTTATGCAAACAGTATTAAGTTTTAATCAGCTTACAATAACAGGTTATGAAATAAAATTTGTAATCCTCTTGTTAACCTCAAATCAGAAAACATACGCCAGATGCACAAAAAATAAACATCAAGAAAATAAATCATGACACCAAAGAAAAGAAAGAGAGGAAGGAGAGAAATTAAGAGAAAAAGACTAGAAAATAACCAGAAAATAAATAACAAAATGGCATGAGTAAATCCTTAATTCTCAATAATAATACCGAATATAAATGGACTAAACTCTTCATTTGAAAAACAAAGTGTGGCTGAATGAATAATAAAACAAGAACTAATGATCTGTTGCTTATAAGAAACACAATTCACCTATAAAAACACACATATCCTAAAAATAAAAAGATGGAGAAATATATTCCATGCCAATGTAAAGCAAAAAAGAGCAGGAGTAGCTATACTTAGACAAAATAGATTTCAAGACAAAAACTAAAAAAAGAGACAAAGAAGGTCACCATATAATAATAAAGGAGTCAATTCAGCAAGAGGACATAACAATTTTAAATATATATATATATATGTACCCAATACTAGAGCACCAAGATATATAAAGCAAATATTATCAGAGTTAACAGACCCCAATACAATAATAGCTGGATAATTCCAAACCCCACTTTCAGCATTGGACAGACCTTCCAGACAGAAAATCAACAAGGAAACATCAGAATTAACCTTCATTATAGACCAAATGAACTTAATAGATATTTACAAAACATTTCACCAATGACGACAGAATAAACATTCTTGTCCTCAGCACATGGATTATTTTCAAGAATACACTATATTTTAGATCACAAAAAGAGCCTTAAAACATTCAATATAAAGCATCTGCTCTGACCACAATGGACTAAAACTAGAAATCAATAACAAGAGAAATTTTGGAAAATATGTAAACATATAGAAATTAAACAATATGCTCCTGATTCAGTGGGTCAATAAAGAAATTGAGAGAAAATTAAATGTTTTCATAAAACGAATAATAATGAAAACACAACATACCTACAACACAAAAAAACATAAAACCTATGGGATATGATGAAAGCAGTATTAAGAGGGAAACTTATAGCTTTAAATGCTTACTTCAAAAGAAGAAGATATATGTCAAATTAAAAAATCTAATGATGTATTTTTAAATACTGAGAAAGCAAAAGTAAATAATACAAAATTAGTAGAGCAAAATAATAAAGATCAGAGCATAAAAAATGAATTGGAAATGAAGAAAATGATACAAAAGATTAATAAAACAAGTTGCTTTTTAAAAAGATACACAAAATTTAAAAATCTTTAGCCAGATTAAGAAAAAAAAGAAGACTCAAATAAAATCAGAGATAGAAAAGAAGACATTACAACTCATATTGCAGAAATTCAAAGGATCATTAGTGGCCATAATGAGCACCTATAAGCCAATAAATTGGAAAATCTAGAAGTGGATAAATTTCCAGATGCATACAGCCTATAAAGACTGAACCAGGAAGAAATCGAAAACCTAAAGAGACCAAAAGCAAGTAACAATATCAATGCTGTAATAAAATGCCTTCCAGCAAAATAAATAAATAAATAAATAAATAATCCCAGGACCCAATGGCTTAAATAATGAATTCTACCAAACACTGAAAGAACTAATACTAATCCTATTCAAACTATTTTGAAAAACAGAGGAGAAGGAAATACTTCCAAACTCTTTTTTTTTTTTTTTTTTGAAATGGAGTCTTGCTCTGTCATCCAGGCTGGAGTGCAGTAGTGCAATCTCAGCTCATTGCAATCTCTTCCTCCCAGGTTCAAGAAATTCTCCTGCCTCAGCCTCCCGAGTAGCTAGGACTACAAGTATGCATCACCACGCCCAACTAATTTTTGCATTTTTAGTAGAGATGGAGTTTTGCCATGTTGGCCAGGCTGGTCTCAAACTTCTGACCTCAAGTGATCCACCTGCCTCAGCCTCCCAAAGTGCTGGGATTACAGGAGTGAGCCACAGTGCCCGGCCCCAAACTCATTCTATGAGATACCAAAACCAGACAAAGACACTTAAAGAAAAAAACAAAAAACAAACAAAAAAAACTATAGGCCAATATACTGAAGCATACTGTATAAACATCTTCAACAAAATACTAAAAAACTGTATGCAATAATACATTAGAAAAATTATTTATTATGACCAAGTGGGATTTATCTCAGGGATGGAAGAATGGTTCAACATATGCAAATCAATTAATGTGATACACTATATAACCAGAATAAAGAACAAAACCAATGATCATTTCAACTGATGCTGAAAAGCCTTTGATAATATTTTACATTTCTTCATGATAAAAACCCTCAAAAACTGGATATAGAGAGAACACACCTGAACATAATTAAAGCCATATATGACAGACACATAGCAAGTATCATATGTATGAGGAAAAATTGAAAGCTTTCCTTTAAGTTCAGAAATAAGACAAGGATCCACATTTTCACCACTGTTACTCAACAGAGTACTGAAAGCCCTAGCTAGAGCAATCCAACAAGAGGAAAAAAAAAAAAAAAGAACATCCATCTTGTGAAGGAAAAAGCCAAATTATATAATCTTACATATGGAAAAACTCAAAGACCCCACCAAAAAAAACCTGTTAGAACTGATAAATATATTCAGGAAAGTTATAGGATAGAAAATAAATGTACAAAAATTAGTAGCATTTCTATATGCCAACAATGAACAATCTGAAAAAGAAATAAAGAGTGAAATCCCATTTACAGTAGCTATAAATAAAATACCTTGGAATTAACTTAATCAAATAAGTGAAAGACCTCTACAATAAAAATTATAAAACTCTGATGCAAAAAATTTGAAGAAAACAAGAAAATCGAAAGAAATTCCATGTTCATGGACTGGAAGAGTTAATATTGTTAAAAATCTACATACTACTCAAAGCAATCTACAGACTTCATGCAATCTCTACCAAACATCTATGATATTCTTAAGAGAAATAGAAAAAACAATTTTAAAATTTGTATAGATACACAAAAGACCCAGAATAGCCAAAGTCATCCCGACCAAAAAGAACAAAACTGCAGGAATCACATTACCTGATTTTATACTACAGAGCTAGAGAAACCAAAACAGGACAGTATTGGCATAAAAACAGACACATAGATCAGTGGAACTGTTTAGGAAACCCAGAGGCAAATCGATACATCTACAATAACTTCAGCTTTGATAATGTTGCCAAGAAGTTACATTGGAGAAAGGACAGTCTCTTCAAAAAATGGTGCTAGGAAAACTGAATATCCACGTGCAAAAGAATGAAACCAGACCACTATCTCTCACCATTTATCACAAGCAAATAAAAACGGATTAAATACTTAAATCTAAGACCTCAAACTCAGAAACTACTAAAAGAAAACTTTGAAGAAACTTTTCAGGACATTAAACTGGGCAAAGATTTCTTGAATAATACCCTGGAAGCACAGGCAACCAAGGCAAAAATGGACATGTCGGATCACTTCAAGTTAAAAAGCTTCTGCACAGAAAAGGAAACAATCAACAAGGGGAAGAGACAATCCATTGAATGGGAGAAAATACCTTCCAACTACTCATCTGACAAGGGATTAATAACCAGAATATATAGGGAGCTTAAACCATTATATGGGAACAAATGAATAATCCAATTAAAAATGGACAAAATACTTGAATACGCATTTCTCCAAAGAAGACATACAAATGGCAAACAGGCATATGAGAAGGTGCTCAACATCACTGATCGTGAGAGAAATGCAAATGAAAACTACAATGAGATATCATCTCACCCCAGTTAAAATGCCTTTGATCGAAAGAGTCAGGCAGTAACAAATTGTGGTGAGAATGTGGAGAAAATGGAACTCTTGTTTTTTGTAGCACTATTTACAATAGACAATATTTGGACACATCCTAATTGTCCATCAACAGATGAATAAAGAAAATGTGGTACATATACACAATGGAGTACTATTCAGCCATAAAAACCGAATGAGATCCTGTCATTTGCAACAACATCAATAGAATTGGAGGTTATTGTATCCATATCACTATCAGGCTTTTGGGCAAAGCCATTCAACAAGTCTCTAGGAAGTTGCAAAGTTTCCTACATTTTCCTGTCTTCTTCTGAGCCCTCCAAACTGTTCCAACCTCTGCCTGTTACCCAGTTCCAAAGTTGCTTCCACATTTTTTGATATCTTTTTAGCAATGCCCCATTCTTGGCACCAATTTGCTGGATTAGTCCATTTTCACGCTGCTGATAAAGATACACCTGAGACTGGGCAATTTACAAAAGAAAGAGATTTAACTGGACTTGTATATAGCTCCACATGGCTGGGGAAGCCTCACAATCACAGCAGAATGCAAGGAGGAGCAAGTCACATCTTAAGTGAATGGCGGCAGGCAAAGAGAACTTGTGCAGGAAAACTCCATCTTTTAAAGCCATCAGATTTCATGAGACTTATTCACTATCATGAGAAAAGCAAAGACCTGCCCCCCATGATTCAATTATCTCCCACCGGGTACCTCTCACAATATGTAGGAATTATGGGAGTGCAATTCAAGATGAGATTTGGGTGGGGACACAGAGCCAAACCATATCAAAGAGTATAATTGGATTGTGTGTAATACAAAAGATAAATACTTCAGCTGATGAATACCTCATTTATGCTGATGTGATTATTACACATTGCATGTCCGTATCAAAATATCTTATATAATCTATAAATATTTATACCTACTAGGCACCCACAAAAATTAAAAATAAAATTTTGTAAATAAATGTGCAAAAGTGTCAATAGGAATTTCTCAAAAGAAGACATACAAATGGCAAACAGGTATATGAAAAGCTGCTGAACATCATTGATTATAATAGAAATGCAAATTGAAACTATAATGAGATATCATCTCACCACAGTTAAAATGGCTTTTTCCAACAGACAGATAATTAAGGAATGCCGGAAAGGATGTGTGGAGAAAAGGGAACCCTCATACACTTTTGATAGTAATACAGATTAGTACAACCACTATGAAGAACAGTTTGGAGGTTCCTCAAATTACTAAAGATACAACTACCACATGATACAGCAATCGATTTGGAAGCCAAGATTTGGAAGCAACCTGCATCCATCAACAGATGAATGGATTAAAAAAAATGTGGTATATATACACAACGGAGTATTATTCAGTCATTAAAAAAGAATGAGATCCTGTAATTTCAATAACATGTGAGGAACTGGAGGACATTATCTTAAGTATAATAAGGCAGGCACAGAAAGTCAGACTTCAAATGTTCTCCCTCATTTGTAGGAATTGTAAATTAAAACAATTAACGCAGATAGAGAATAGAAAGATGGTTACCATAGGCTGAGCAGTGTTGTGTGGGTGACAGAAATTGAGGATTGTCAATGGTTATAAAAATTTAAGAGAGAGCAAATAAGATCTAGTATTTGATAGCATAACAGAGCGGCTACAAAGAAGAACACTTTATTGTACATGTGAAAATAACTACAAGAGTTTAATTAAAATGTTTGTAACACAAAGAATGATAAGTGCCTAAGGTAATGAACACCTCATTTAACCTGATGTGACTATTACACATTGTATGCCCATATCAAAATATCTTTTACCCTAGAAATATGTTAATCTAATAAGTACCCATAAAAATTAAAAAAGAACAAACACTCTTTGTAGCATATTTTGAAAAAGAGTTTGGAAACAATTAAAATGTGCATTACTATGAACCTACATGTATAAATATATTTCCACATCCTTAAAATTTCCAGTAAAATAGAACTAAAAATATTTGATGTGAACAGGACATATAACACGGCAGATTATAGGTATTCCACAATCACTTCAGCAGAAAGTAATGCATTCAAAAATAGGATTGGTAATAGAGGAGAAAATGACAATTAAAGAACAGTTTGGCACAGGGTAAAATGTCTAACAAATATATGCATATACACAGTATGCACACAGAGGTTGAGTATCCATTATCTGAAATGCATGGCACCAGAAGTGTTTTAGACTGCAGATTTTTTTGAATTTTGGCATATTTGTGTATACATTTTTATGTATCTTGGGAATGGGACCCAAGTCTAAACATGAACCTTATTTATGTTACATATATACCTTACACATATAGCTGAAGGTAATTTTATACAATATTTTAAATAATTTTGTGAATGAAAAAAGTTTTTATTAAGTACTTTGTGTAATTTTCCACTTATGGCATTCACATCATCACTCAGTAACTTTTGGATTTTGGAGCATTTTATATTTTTGGATTAGGGATGTTCATTTTGAACTGATCAGTGTGTGGGGGTTGAGAAGAACAATTATAGGACAGTGCTATCAGGAATGGGGAATACCATATCATTTTTCTATTTCCTATCCTTAGTCAGAAGAGACTGAGCAATTCATAATAATCTTAAACCAAAATATCCAGCTAATTCAGCCCCTAAATCTTATGGATACCTAGATGCATTCTCTACATCATCTCAAACATGCAGACTGACTTATATGGGCCTTGAATTAGCCAGATGGCTTGATTTGTATTTGTACTACTTGCTATTTGTTGTATAGTTGTTTGAAGGTCTTTTATTAGGTTTACTTACCCAATCCAATGAAAAAAGCCTCAGTGTGTAATTTTTTTCCTGATAAAGAACCAACTACATGGTGACAATCACTAAGAACCCAGTAAATACTTGAGTTAATCATATGACTTCATTCGTCTATTCAACAAGTACTTACTAAATGCTTCTCATGCACCAATTACTACAATAAGCACTACTTTTTTGTTGTACCACTTCTATACTCCTTCTCGTGTCTATCATTAAGGATAAATTCCTAACATATTGTTCTTGGGGTCTAACAGAGTTGGAAGAAATTCTACATTTTATATATCCCCTTATACCAGAGTACTCAATACTAATTGAACCAGCATGAGATGATATCTTCTCAGAGAATACTCTCCATACAAAGAAAAATCTATCCCCATTACTGGCAATCAAAAAATAAATATTAGTCCACCACAGAAGAGAAATATATATATGGGATATATATATGACATATATAGCATATATAAGAGACATATATGGGATATATGACATATATAGCATACATATGAGACATATATGGGCTATATATGACATATATAGGATATGTATATGACATATATAGGGTATATATGACATATATTGGATATATATGACATATCTATATACAGGATATATGGGAGGTATATATATAGGAGATTTTATACATACACACACACACACACACACACACACACATATATATCTTCCCTGAAAATTATCTACATGCTCACAACATGAGAAAACTTATCCTGCCTTCACCATCATCCTGAAAAGGTTTAAACGACTTCAATTTATAAATTGTCTATGGTTCATTCAGACCATAAATACAAGCAGTACCTTTAGTAGAGTCAACTGGAAAAGAATAAATTAAATTTCTTGGGCTTGAGAAATAAATAAAAAATCACATTCTTCCTGAAGAAAGCAGCATAGACTTTATGTCAAACTCTTTCAAGGAGGTTGAATGTTCTGATTAAGTAAAAAGACTGGATATCCTGAGGTAATTAATTAGCAGAGCAAGCAATGCAAATTACTATAATTTCAAACCAAGTGTATCTTTAATATATGCATCTCAATACATAGGAACTAAACAAAAATCCTGGTGTCAACAGATCCTGTTCTAACATCTCTTGTCATTACACAATTGCAGCAGCAGCATTTTCTGATGGGGGGAGCAGAGAAGTTATAGTGCTATGTTCTTTTCTGAGCCTTCTAGATCTCTACCTTACTAGATATGATGATCAGTGTTCACTGCTTTAGAAAAGAATGCAAATTTCACTGTAGTGTATAGTGCATCACTATCCTATGGTGGGAGTGTTCACTCCTGAGCTGGCTGGACATCAGATTGGGCACTAGAAAATGAAGAGTATCTGATGTCATTCTTACTCACCCTAATACTACTATTGCTTTATATATGGGACATACACGAGTAAATTACTAGTGAAACTTTGGCCCTAACTTTCATTTCCTTAATATTTTAAGGGGTTCAAAATACATAATCTAACATTATCCCTAAAACTTTCTTGTGAAGTGAACTCTATAATTTCTGGTATTCCTTCCAACTCTGAGACTAAACACTCCCATGATAGTGGGATATATTTTAGGGCCAACTTTGGCATTTTTATAGCCCAGAGGATTTCATTTGTCTCAGAACCACAGAGACCCTCCAGAAACTGAAATAATCATCCCATGTTTTTTCAAAGAAAGAAAATTATTTTAGAACAGTCTTTGTAGCATAGGTTATTTCACTAAGAATAACCCAGGACCAAATTCATGTCCTATTATTTATCAGATAAATTTTAACATCGTGGACATAAACTTAGAAATGTAAATGATGTTGTGAGTTCACTTCTCTTTCCCCAGCACTTTCAAAGGGGCAAAGAAACCTCTAAGATAAAAATTAGAGAATGAAAAGTAGATTTTCACCTTCTCCAGGTATATTTTGAATTTACAGCTCTGTCAGCAAGGAGCATAAACAAGACTACGTCTAAAGACTCTTGCCTCTATGATTAAACATGCCCATGAGAAGTATCAGGATATGGAAGCAGGAAACATAACAGGAAGGGAAATATCATAGAACAAGGCCAGTCAACATGAAGTGAAAGTTAGAGTAAGAACTCTCAGGTTTCATACCCTCCTCTAGGAAGTCTCCCTTTACCATCCATACTCTATGTTAATGCCGCTTATTCTAAATACTTTGTCATCAATGTAGATTGCCACTTATTTACAGAAATACTGACATATTTTGAATAAGTGGGAGTAAATCAAACTAAAAAGATTCTACACAGCAAAGGAAACAATTAACAGCATGAAAAGGCAACATACAGAATAGAAGAAAGTATTTGTAAGCCGTATATTTGATAAGAGATTAATCTCCAAAATGTATATGTAACTCCTGTAACTCAGTAGAAACAAAAAATAATCTGATTTTAAGAATAAGCTAATGACATAAATAGACATTTCTCCAAAGACTTATAAATGACCAACAGGTATATGAAGAAATTTTCAATATGATTAATCAACACAAAAATGCAAATCAAAACCACAATGATATGTCACTTCACACCTGTCAGGATGACTGTTATTAAAAAAAAAAAAAAGAATGTTGAGAATTTGGAGCCCTTGTACACTATTGGTGGGAATGCAAAACAGTGCAGCTTCCATGGTAAAGATTATCAATGTTTCTTAAAAAAATAAAAACAGAACATTCATATGATCCAGCAATTCCACTTCTAGATATATACTCAAAAAAATGAAATCAGTATGTCAAAGAGATATTAACACTTCTATGTTCATTGTAGCACTATTCACAATAGGCAAAATATGGAAACAACCTATACATCCTCCAGTGGATGAATGGATCAAGAAATTGTGGTATATATATTGTATTTATCAGGGTTCTGTAGAGGGACAGAACTAATAAACTATATATATATGTAAAGGGGAGTTTATTAAGTATTAACTCACACAGTCACAGGGTCCCACAATAGGCCATGTGCAGGCTGAGAAGCAAGGAAAGCCAGTCTGAGTTCTAAAACTGACGAACTTGGAGTCCCATGTTCAAGGGCAGGAAGCATCCAGCACAGGAGAAAGATGTAGGCTGGGAGGTTAGTCCAGCCTCTCTTTTCACATTTTTTTGCCTGCTTATATTCTAGCTGTGCTGACAACTAATTAGATTGTGCCCTATTCAGATTAAGGGTGGGTCTGCCTTTCCCAGCCCACTGAGTCAAATGTTAAACTCTTTTGGCAACACCCTCAGAGGCAATCAACACCTTCAATCCAATCAAGTTGACATTCATTATTAACCATCACAACTTTACCCCTTGTAAACTTGAACCCATACACATCTCCTGACATCATACATAATCTTCAAATAAAGACAATAAGGTCATAATTACACTTAACATAATACAACTATTCTTCATACAACCGGAAACGCACCAATCGCCAACCCAAATACTATTACATAACGTTAACAATACTTAAATGCTGACATGAAGTCAATAAATCTAATGTCACATGATACAGGAGAAAGGAAATAAAATGAAGATATTTTCTTAGTACAAGTGTATACATGCACAAACACATTTTCAACAAAAGGAGGAAAACACACTTAACAATTACAGTCCTCATTTCTGCAGCTGATCACGTGGTTGTAGCTGCTATTGATGAATACCTTCTTCTACTGCCTACTCTGTATTCCTTTTGCCTTCAGTAAGCACCTCAGCAGGTCATGTTTTTTGTTTTTTGTTTTTTGTTTTTTTTTTTCCTGGTGGACTGACCCAAACCTTCATTCCTGAAGGGTCTGGGTCATTTGTAGTCCTGCCTGGATTTGGCTGTTGTAGTTTCCCATTGAGCTTAATCACAGGGCATGGTAATACTAAGAGACACTCTAATGGATCTCCTGTATTCCATGCATACTCCTCCTTACCTCTGTTGTGGAGTAGTAGGCTGATTTCATCTTAACAGTCCAAGTCGATCACCCCAGCTGACACTGTAAGTACTGTCTTAGCCTGTTGATTAAAGGCAGAAGGAACCCGAAGGGTCCAAGTGGCAATCTTAATTTTCAGTTTAATGGAATCATTGTGTCTCCTGGTGGCAGCATTCCTCCCTCTGGAACTAAGACCACTAGGCCAGCACAACATAGTGTCCCAAAATCAAAAAGGAAAAATTTTGCTAGTGGATCACTAGGGGTGATGGTGAGTGGTGTCACTTCCACTTCCACCCCTTGATTTCTGGATGTGTAAATCCTGGCTATTGGAGAAACAGTACCATATATTGGATGCTGATTCAGTGCATACACAGCCTTCTGGAGAACTTTGCCCCAGCCCTGCAAAATATTGACACCTAGTTGGCATTGTAATTGTGACTTCAAAAGGCCATTCCACCGTTCTATCAATCCAGCTACTTCAGGATGATGGGGGACATGGTAAGAACAGTGAATTCCACGAGCATGAGCCCACTGCTACACTTCTTTAGCTGTAAAGTGAGTGCCTTGGTCAGAGGCAATGCTGTGTGGAATACCATGATGGTGGATAAGGTATTCCTTGAGTCCACTAATGGTAGTATTGGCAGAAGCATTACGTGCAGAATGGGCAAACCCATATCTGGAGTATCTGTTCCAGTGAGGACAAACCTCTGCTCTTTCCATGATGGAAGGGTTCCAATATAATCAACCTGCCACCAGGCAGCTGGCTGATCACCCAGAGGAATGGTGCCATATCGAGCTCTCAGTGTTGATCTCTGCTGCTGGCAAATTGGGCATTCAGCACTGGCCATAGTCAAGTCAGCCTTGGTGAGTGGAAGTTCATGTTGCTGAGCCCATGCATAACCTCCATCTCTGCCACCATGGCCACTTTGTTTATGGCCCATTGGGTGATAACAGCAGTGGCTGGGAAAGAGGCTGAGTGGTGTGCACAGAATGGGTCATTCTATCCATTTGATTATTAAAATCCTCCTCTGCAGGGGTTACCCATTGGTGAGCACTCATATGGGATACAAATATCTTCCAAGTTTTTGACCACTCAGAGGGGTCCATCCACATACCTCTTCCCCAAATTTCCTTGTCACCAATTTTCCAATCATGCTTCTTCCAAGTCCCTGGCCATCCAGCCGAACCATTTGCTACAGCCCATGAATTAGTATATAATTACACACCTGGCCATTTCTCCTTCCATGCAAAGTGCACAACCAGGTGCACTGCTCAAAGTTCTGTCCACTGAGATTTCCCTTCACCACTGTCCTTTAGGGATGTCCTAGAAAGGGGCTGTAGTGCTGCAGCTGTCCACTTTCGGGTGGTGCTTGTAAATCATGAACCATCTGTGAACCAGGCCCTAGTCTTTTCTTCCTTGTCAACAGACCATGGGGAACTCCTCAAGAGGCCATCGGTGTAGGCTGGGGGAGATAATGCAGGGGAGAGAGGAGACCATGGGCATTTGAGCCACTTCCTAATGTAACTTACTTGTGCCTTCAGGACCTGCTGGAGCCAGATCACATATATACCCCTTCCATTTGATGATGGAATGCTGCTGTGCATGACCCACCTTATGGCTAGATAGGTCAGAAAGCACTCAGTTCATGATAGGCAGTTCAGCTCACATGGTGACTTGATGGCCCATAGACAAATGTTCAGTTTCCACCAAGGCCCAGTAACAGACCACGAGCTATCTCTCAAAAGGGGAGGAGTAGTTATCTGCAGAAGATGACAAGGCCTTTCTCCAAAATTCTAGAGGCCTCCTCTGTGATTCACCTACTGGGGCCTGCCAAAGGCTCCAAACAGCATCCCTATCTGCCATTGACACCTCAAGCACCACTGGATCTGCTGCATCATATGGCCCAAGTGGCAGAGCAGCTTGCACAGCAGCCTGGACCTGTGGCAGAGCCTTCTGACAGCCTTTCATGTCACTCAATAAATGGGCCAGAGTAACACATCCAAATAGGCCCACTAGGCGTTGTGCCAATTTCTTGGTTGTAGGAGGGGCCAAATGCAGCAACTTATCTTTCACTTTAGAAGGAATATCTCAATAGGCCCTACACCACTAAACCCCTATAAATTTTAGTGAAATAGAAGGTCCCTGAATTTTAGTCAGATTTATTTCCCAACCTCTGGCATGCAAATGTCTCACCAATAACTCCAGTGTGTTTGCTACTTCTTGCTCACTGGATCCAATGAGCATAATGTCATCAATGTAATGGACAAGTGTGATATCTTGTGGAAGCAAAAAGTAATCAAGTTCTCTTCAAATAAGATTATGACACAAAGCCAGAGAGTTTATAATTCCATGAGGTAGAACAGTAAACGTATATTGCTGGCCTTGCCAGCTGAAGGTAAATTGCCTGTGGTAGGCCTAATGGACAGGAATGCAGAAAAGGGCATTCGCCAAGTCAATGGTTGCATACCAGGAACCAGGAGATGTGTTAATTTGCTCAAGCAATGAAACCACATCTGGCACAGCAGCTGCAAATGGAGTCACCACTTGGTTAAGCTTACAACAGTCCACTGTCATTCCCCAAGATCCATCTGTCTTCTGCACAGGCCAAATGGGCGAGTTGAACAGGGATATGGTGGGAATTACCACCCCTGCATCTTTCAAGTCCTTGATGGTAGCACTAATCTCCACAATCCCTCCAGGGATGCAATATTGTTTTTGATTTACTATTCTTCTAGGTAAAGGCAGCTCTAATGGCTTCCATTTGGCCTTTTCCACCATGATAGCCCTCACCCTACCAGTCAGGGAGCCAATGTCGGGGTTCTGCCAGCTGCTAAGTATGTCTATGCCAATTATGCATTTTGGCACTGGAGAAATGTCAACAGGATGAGTACGGGAACCCACTGGACCCACTGCAAGTTGGACCTCAGCTAAAACTCCATTAATTACCTGATCTCCATAAGCCCCTACTTTAACTGGAGGACCACAGTGACGTTTTGGCTCCCCTGGAATCAATGTCAGCTCAGAGCCACTGCCCAGCAGTCCCCCAAATGCCTGACCATTTCCCTTTTCCTAATGAACAGTTACCCTGGCAAAAGGCCAGAGGTCTCCTTGGGGAAGGACGGGAGAAAGATTCACTGCATAAATTTTCAGTAATGTAGTGGGGTCCTTCCTCAAGGAGACACAACCTCCCCTTCATTCAAGGGGTTCTAGGTCTGTAAACTGGCTCAAGTCTGGAAATTGATTGAGGGGCCACGCTTCTCTGTTTTTATAATTCAAATTAGTCTTCTGTCCATTTGACCTAGAAGTTTTCTGCTTATACAAATTAAGTAGGAATGCAGTAGGTTTCTTATGAATTTCACTTCAAGGAACACTGTGATTAATTAGCCAATGCCAGAGCTCTACACGAGTCAGATTACTCTGATTGCTGCACTGCCTCTGTTGTCCATTAGGTAGCTATGCCCACCTTGCCTTTTATGGTTGAGTGCTGCTACTTGGCCCCTGCCACCTTGAGATCCAATTATTCCCATTGTATTTAAATTTTGTACTTGAGTGACTGTGGTTCCCACTCAGATCTGACATACAGAGAAGAGTAATTACAGGGCTCTTCAAAGATGCACGTGCTGCCCTCACAAATCTATTTCACAAGGCATGGGTCACAAGTATATGTTCTGGATCCTCCCAGCTGGGATGAGTAGGTCTAAAGTGACTAATCCATTCCACAATCCCAAACTCCCTAAGCCTTTGGATCTCTTCTTCTACATTAAACCAAGGGAGATCAGGCATTTCCAGCTCACTCACAATGGGCCAACATTTAATCTATATTTCATCTAACCAAACAAATAAACTATTAGAACCTTAACTCCCCAAGCTGCAACACTAAATGCAGAGTCCCTACTTAGTGGGCCTAAATCAATAAATTCAGCCTGATCCAACTCTATGTTCCTTCCACCATTATCCCACACCTTTAATATCCGTTCCCATGCCTGTTCTCCAGATTTCTGTTGATATAAATTAGAAAACTCAAGCAGTTCTTTTTGAGTGTAGCACACCTCCTCCTGAGTCACACTCTCAACCTCACCTCTAGGGGCCTGCTGGGACTTTAGTTACAAGTCTAGAAGCAAACAGAGGTGTTGGGGGTGGCTCCTGAGAAGAATCAACATTATCTTGCCTGGCAACTGCCTCAGGGGAGGCCATCATTGTTGCCTCAGGCAGCACAGGGTTTATCTCCTCAGATAAAGATGGAAAGGTTGATGGCAGCATGGGGTGGGAGGGGATGTTGCCATTACTGGGGACGGGGAAGCTGTTTCTTCTGGCAAAAAAAGAAAAAGATCATCCTAGTTTATAAACTCAGTGTCCCCAGCTTCATCAGTGTCCTCCCACATGTCCCCATTCCAAATTGCAGGGTCTCATTCTTTTGCAATCAATGCCCACATTTTAACAGTACACACCTCATGAGGCTGTGCATGTACCCTTTATTGCAGGTCAGTCACTTGCATGTTAAAAGCTTGTATCTGTTTTTCTACAATTTCAGCTCTTTCTCCACAGGAGATAAGACTCTCACTCAGGGCAATCTTAGCAGATTTGAGGCTCAGTATTTGCTTCTGAAGCTGGGAGATAGAATCCCTGAGTTCATCATTTTCTTCCATCACTTTGTCCACTAAAGTTATGAGCAACCAACCAGCTTCATTATGTTCCTTGGTTCTCCACACATGGTCAAAGGTATTATGTATAGAGTCACTAAACTCCTTGCCTCTCACAAGTGATAAATCAAGAGTGTCAAATGCATTTATTTTGCATAACTCTCTAAACAGTTCATGCCAAGGACTATCAGTGTTCTCCGCACTATTAGAAGTAGAGCCCTTAGCATTTTTGGCTCTAATTATATTAAGCAGCCAACTACAGAAACCCCAAAACCAACAAAAGAACTGCATCCTTAATATTCTGCTCCTCTAGAACCACTTCTGGTACCAAAATCTGTGTTAGGGTTCTCTAGAGGGACACAACTAATATATGTATATAATATATATAAAGCTTACTAAGTATTAACTCACATGATCACAAGTTCCCAAAATAGGCCATCTGCAGGCTGAGAGCAAGGATAGCCAGTCCGAGTTCCAAAACAGAACATGGAGTCCCATATTCTAAAGCAGGAAGCATCCAGCATGAGAGAAAGATGTAGGCTTGGAGGCTAGTCCAGTCTCTCTTTTCACATTTCTCTGCCTGCTTATATTCTAGTAGTGCTGGCAGCTGATTAGATTGTGCCCTGCTCAGATTAAGGGTGGGTCTGCCTTTCCCAGCCCACTGACTCAAATGTTAATCTCCTTTGGCAACACCCTAACAGACACACCCAAAATCAATATTTTTTATCTTTTAATCCAATCAAGTTGACACTCAGTATTAACCATCACATACATACACTGAAATATTATTCAGCCTTACAAAATGAAATTCTGCAATATACAACAACATGGGTGAACTTTGAAAACATTATGCTGTTTGAATAAAACTAGTCACAGAAGGATAAACATGCATGATTGCACTTATGAGGTATCTAAAATAGTCAATTTCATAGAGTCAAAAAATGGAATAGTAGTTGCCAGAAGCTAGAGAATGAAGGAAATGGAGAGTTACTAATCAACTGGCATACAATTTCTGTTAAGCATAATGAATGAGTTCTAGAGATCTGATGTACAATATTGAACCCATAGTCAACAATGCCATACTGTATACTTCATAAAGTGTTAAGAAGACAGATTTCATGTGTTCTCATCACATGAAGTAATTTTTAAAAATAAAAAGGGCAGGCCGGGCGCGGTGGCTCACGCCTGTAATCCCAGCACTTTGGGAGGCCAAGGCGGGCAGATCATAAGGTCAGGAGATTGAGACCATCCTGGCTAACACAATGAAACCCCGTCTCTACTAAAAATACAAAAAATTAGCCGGGTGTGGTGGCGGGTGCCTGTAGTCCCAGCTACTAGGGAGGCTGAGGCAGGAGAATGGCATGAACCTGGGAGATGGAGCTTGCAGTGAGCCGAGATCGCACCACTGCACTCCAGCCTGGGTGACAAAGTGAGACTCCATCTCAAAAAAAATAAATAAATAAAAGGATAAGTGACTATTTGTGTGCCTACCATATGTAGTACTCTGTTACATACTTTAGCTTATTTTTATTTGCCTTTCCAGATTCATTCATTTATCTAATATTTATTGAGTTCCTATTATGTTCCAGGTACTGGGGATTTAGCATGAATGCAACAACAAAAATCTCTGCCTCATATAGCTTATATTCTATCGGGAACAAATAGACAATAAACATAATGCAGATAACTTATATAATGTTAAAAGTAATATGTACAAATAAAATATAGATGAAGGAAATTACAAGTGGAGAGGAAGTGAGCTGCAATATAAATGAGGTGAACAGAGTAGTCCTCATTGAGATTTTTAGGAAACAACAAGGTAAGCCTCATTAGGTATCTGGGGAACAATATTCTAAAAAAAAGGGAACAGCAAATACAAAAGCTAGCATGGTTCACGGTGCTCAAGGAAGAGCAGGGCAACCAGTATGTCTGGAAAAGAAGGAGTGATGAGGAGAGAGAAGGAAAAGATCAAGTATGGGACAGATAGGAGCATTTCAAGTAGAGCTTTATAAGTCATTATAAGGACTTTGGATTTTACACTGAGAGACGGCAATGCACTGGAGGGTGTTGAATAGAAGAAAGATATTATTTGGCTTACAATTTAATATAATTATCTGGCTATTGTATTGATAATATATTACACAGTGGCAAGAATGCAAGCCAGAGACACCAGAAAGGAGACTACTGAAATAATCCATGTGAGAATTGATGGTGGTTCAGACAACAATAATAGCAGAGGAGATTGGAAGAAGTAATTGGATTCTGGTGATGTTTTGAATGTAAGGCCGACAGCATTTCCTGAATTATTGAATGTGGTCTGTTAAATAAGGCAATCAAGAATGTTTGCAAGTTGTTCATCTAAGCAACTGAGCAGATGGAATTGCCATTTACTGAGAGAGGAAAGATATTGGGTGTGTGGAGGGGGGTATCAGGAGTTCAGTTTAGGACAAGTTACATTTGAGATGCCTATTAGATATTAAAGTAGACACATTAGGCAAACAGTTGAATGTGTAAGTTTACAGTTTGAGGCAGAGGTGTGGAGTGAAGAAGTAAATATTATTGTATTTGGCCCACAGATGGCAGTTGAAGTTGTGAAGCTAAATGAGATCAATAAAGGGATGCGTGTAGACAAAATAGAGGTCCTGAGACTAAGTCCAAGAGCACTACTACATTATGATGCCATGAAGAAAAGGATAGAAGGGATAAACAAAGGAGAGAGAGACAGATGACCAATGAGGTACTAAGGAACAGAGTGTAGTTTCCTGGAAGCCAAATAATAGATGTGTATCAAGAAGGGTAAATTGCTGTTACTGAAACAAGTAACATAAGGGATGAAAATTGACCTCTGTATCTATGAAAATGAAAGTCATCAATGACCTTTACAACAATAGTATCAGTGGAGTCATGGAAGGAATAGCCTTACTGAAATGGGTTAAAAGGAAATGGGAGAAGAGGATTTGAAGACCATGTACAGACAAATTTAAGGAGTTTTGAGGCAAAAGAGAACACGGAAATCGGGTACAAGTTAGTGGAGAAAAGAGGTGTGAAGTCAAGAGAATGGTTTCTTTTAACATGGGAGAAATAGAGTATATTTGTATACTGAGAGGAATAATCAAGTTAAAAGAAAAAGTGATGATGTTGGAGAAAGATAAGATAATTGCTGAAGTAATGTTCTAGAGTAAGTGAAAATGGTTAGGATCTAGTGCAAAAGTAGAGAGTCTGATTTTATTAGGAGTACAGAGAGTATACGTTATTATTTATTCTAAAAACAGGACAGTGAAGTATATAAGCTCAAATTCTGGGAGATGGGTAGATATAGTTATGGGAGTCAAAAGAACCTACTCTGGGTTCTTTTGCATTGCAATGCAAGACTATGCATTGTGTTCTTCCCTTCTGTCCTTATATCCACACTCCCCTTAAATGTTAAACATACTCCACCATAGGTAGCCATCGTTGGTGTTACAGAAAAATAACTGCACTTGGAATTTAACACATTGTGTTTGAGCCCCAGCTCCACAATGTACTAGTCTGTGATCCTATGCAAATTATCCCACTTCTCTAATCTGTTTTCTCAACTATAAAAAGAGTAGCTAAGACAATTACCAAATAGTTATGTGAAAGCACTTAGCGACTAAAGCTAAATGATTTTGAAAGTAACTTTAGCTGCAGGAAGACCATTCTGGTCAACTGAAATATCATGTGAAAACCCATTATATGAGAAGATAAAGGCAGAGATCCCTTGGTTACTGTGGAAGTATGTGGTTTGAAGCGCTGTCCAGTCACCCCTCCCAACTTTGACAGATTTTGAAAGGGTTTTACAGGGCCTCTATACTTCTGAGGAACAGTTGAAAGCCACTTCAACCTACTAATACTTCATATTATTATTGTTAACCCCCTGTTTATATGTTACACATATGTGTCTTTAATGCTTGATATAACTTGATTGTCCTATTAATAAACATGCCTATGCAGTTCGTTTACAAGCATTGAGCCCAGCAATGTCTGCAAAATAGTGCTTAGTCCAAACTTGATCTCCTCACTGTTGAATTTGTTCTTTTCTATCTTGATTCTTAGGTTGCTCCAGGATAAGAGCCATCTGCTGCCCATGGGCAACAGGTTGGACAATGTTTCAAACTCTCAAGATATAATGATATCATGTATTTATTTCCCTGTTCCCCAAAATAAAGCAACTGGTTATTTATTTCCTATTTCCTACTTGACCCTTTGTCAGATTCTATGCAAATGCTGCAGATTTTCATTTCAACCGATTCTCTTGTGGTAAATCTCCTATTAAGCTGTCACCTCCTTCCCCATAATATATCACTATTCTTCACCTCACAGGATCTTAATGATTTTTTTTCCATCCTTTTCTGGCTAAAGAGGCTGCAGCACTTTCTCTAGAAATAGATTAAATTTGAACTTGTCAAACCATGGGGATATCTCCATAATTGTTTTTATGCACATTATTCACTTGTTTATACACAATCAGTATAAGTACAGTGGTTCAGAGCCTTGGTACTAGAGCCACACTTCCAGGATCCAAAGTTATGCCACTTAATATCTGTGTAACCTTGTGCAAGTTAATTAATTGATCTATGTTTAGTTTTTTTAATCCAACTTGGGGATGATTATGATAATGACTATAATAGTAATAACATTTATTGAGCCTTGTTATATATCATGTTATTATTCCTTTACATGAAAACTGTACTTACCTCATGAGGTAAGGATTAATTTGAGATCCATACGATATTAGAGTACACAGAATGATACCTGCAAATAAGTGCTCCATAAATATTAGATATGTTTTTTATTATAAATTCAATAAGTGTTTATTGTGCACTGGCTATATGGAAAGCGATATGCTGTTCTTTGGGGAAAACATTCTTTAAAAACATAGTTCATATCCTCAAAGAATTTTCTTGGGATACTAACACATATACAAAAAGTCATTCCAATAAAATATCATACACACTATCATTGAAGAATGCAGGAGAGGGTATCTTAGCATCATGGACAGAGCACCTAAGTCTGCCAGGAAAGTTCTAGGAAAGCACCATAGAACAGGCAATTCTAGAATTAAGCTTTTAAGAATGAACAGAAGTTTAACGAGTAAAGAAAGTGAAAAGGGGCATTCCAAGAAGAAAGCAAAACATATATGCAGGTACCTGAAGCAATATAATAAATTAAGGAAGGTTCAGAGAAATTCCAATAGATTAGAAACACTTGACAGTAAAGTCTAAGGAAGGAAGGAGTGGAGGGGAATAGACGGTAGAAGCATTATAAGCCAAATGGCAGCAGTTCTCAAATTTTCTGGTCTCAGGAGTCGTTTATACTCTAAAAATTTATTGAGGATCCCAAAAGGTTTTTGCTTATATGGGCTGTATCCATAAACATTTATGGTATTAAGGTTATAACTGACAAGATTTTAAACATCATAACACTAGAATATGTAAGCAAACTTTCCATGTTCTCTGCAAATGTTTATTGTATACTTTTGAGACAGTAAGAATGGAAAAAAAACATTTCCAACAGCAATGAGAAAAAAGACATTTCAAGGGAAGATGGGTCAATGATAACAGCTCTACTCTACAAAGATTAGTCAAGTATCTATGTTGGGTCTACAAAAACACTTTCTTTTCTTTGCAGAGGATTTTATGTGCTATGATGCATTCACTTGTTAAACATACTAGACAATGCTAGAGGATGCATAAGCTTGTCATTTTCAGTCTTGTGCCTTCAGTCTTATCTCTATAAAGTTAACCCCTATATCTTTATCTCTGGCATTGACTTCTTTACCAAGCTTCAGCACAATCACCACTGTTGGACATCTTTCCACAGAGTCCCTCCCACAACCTGAGTATTGGTACATAATAATCACTGAATTATAATTCAGTGAAAATATTCATTGGCCGCCTATTATATACCAGGCACTATTTTAGAGGTTGAAGATCTTGCAATCAATTACTCAGAAAAATATATCTGACCACGTAACATTCCAGTTAGGGTGATAGGCAATAAAGACACACATGAAAATATGGAATATGTTGAAAAGCAGCGAGTTCAATGAATGAAAGTAGCACACATTTTCACTGAGCCAACTATAACCCACAATTCCATTAGCATGTAAAGTAGATCTTTGCCTTCCTTTGTAGAGCTTGTTCATTTTCACACCTCTGGCTGTGAAAGCAAGGCAAAGATATAGTTCTAATATTTGTTCCCTCCAAATCTCATGTTGAAATTTGATCCTCAGTGTTGGAGGTGGGGCCTTATTGGGGATATTTGGATCATGGGGGTGCCATTCTCAAAGTAATGAGTGAGTTCTTGCTCTATGGTTCCTGTGAGAACTGATTGTTACAAAGGGTCTGGCACTTCCTCCTCTCTCTCCCTCTCTCTTGCCACGATACCTACTACCCTTCCACTTCTGCCATGACTGCAGGCAGCCTGAAGCCCTCACCAGAAGCAGATGCTAGTGCCATACTTCTTCTACAACCTGCAGAACTGTGAGACAAATAAACCTCTTCTTTTATAAATTACTCACTCATGTATTCCTTTATAGCAACAAAAAAAATGGGTTAAGAGAGGCTACAAGAGACTGTGTAGGCAACAAAAGGATATGTAGGAGGGTCTATAGCATTCAAACTCTGGTATTAGTTTAGCTGGTTATAGAAAAGTGACAATTATCCTATGAATAAGAGTTCTCATTTTATTTGGGTATAATATTCTGAAATTCAAAATCAGCAAAAGACATATCAAAAAAAGAGATAACTACAGGCCAATATGACTGATGAATATTGATGCAAAAATCCTCAACAAAATACTAGCAAACTGAATTCAAGAACACATTACAAAGATCATTCATCATGACGCAAGTGGGATATATTCCCAGGAGGCAAGGTTGATTCAACATACGCAAATCAACCAATGTGATAAATCATATAAACAGAGTGAAAAAGAAAAACCAAATTATCATTTCAATGGATTCTGAAAAAGCATTTGATAAAATTCAACATCTAAAAAACTGAGTATAGAAGAAATACAATATCTCAACATAATAAAAGGCACATATGAGAGACCCATAGCTAGTCTACTGAATGGGAAAATACTGAAGGCCTTTTAGCTAAGGTTCAGGAGGATGCCCACATTCCCACTGTTATTCAACAGGGCACTGGAAGCCCTAGCTAGAGCAATTAGATAAGTGAAAGAAATAAACGGCATCCAAATTGGAAAAGAAGAAGTCAAGTTGTCTTTGTTTGCAGATGATACAATCTTATATTTGAAAAACAAAAAAAAAACCTGAAGAATCCACAAGAAAACTATTGGAACTGATAAATTCAGTAAAGTGCCAGGATACAAAACCAATATACAAAAATCAGTAGCATTTCTATAAACCAGCAACAAACAACCTGAAAAAGAAATCAATACAACCCCATTTACAGTAGGTACAAATATAATACCTCAAAATTAAATTTAGCAAGTAAGTTAAAGATCTCTACAAAAAAATAGTGTAAAATACCAATGCTAGAAATTGAAGAAGACAAAAAATAGAAAGATATTCCGTGTTCATGGATTGGAAAAATAAATATTGTTAAAATGTCTATACTTCCCAAAGCAATCTAAAGATTTAATGCAATCCTTATCAAAACATTAATGATATTCTTTACATAATTTTTTTTAAAAAGCAATTATAAAATTTATATGAAGCCACAAAAGGCCCATAATAGCCAAGGCTATTATAAACAAAAAGAACAAAACTGGAGGAATCATATTATCTGACCTCAAATAATACTACAGAGCTATAGTAACCAAAACAGCTTGTTACTACTAGCTTAAAAACAGACACGTCAACCAATAAAATAGAATAAAGAACCCAGAAACAAGTCCACATACCTATAGGGAACTCATCTTCAATAAAGGGGCAAAGAATATACACTGGGGGAAAGACGGTCTCTCTTCAATAAATGTTGCTGGGAAAACTGGATATCCATATACAGGAGAATGAAACTAGACCCCTACCTCTAGCCATATACAAAAATCAAATCAAAATGGGTTAAAAACTTAAATCTAAGACCCTAACCTGTGCAATTACTACAAGAAAACATTAGGGAACATCTCCAGGACATTGGTCTGGGCAAATATTTCTTGAGAAATGCCCAACAAGAACAGTCAAAGAAAAGCAAAAATGAACAAATTGGATTACATCAAGTTAAAATGCTTCTGTACAGAAGAGGAAACAATCAACAAAGTGAAGAGATAACCAAAAGAAGGTGAGAAAAGATTTGCAAATTACACATCTGACAAGGGATTAATAACCAGAATATATAAGGAGCTCAAACAAAACTATAGGAAAAATTCTAATAACTCGATTAAGAAATGGACAAAATATTTGAATAGACATTTCTCAAAAGACGTACAAATCACTAACAGGCATATGAAAAGGTGCTCAACATCACTGATCATCAGAGAAATGCAAATCAAAATTACAATGATATATTATCTCACCCCAGTTAAAATGGACTATATCCAAAAGACAGGCAGTAACAAATGCTGGTGAGAATGTAGAGAAAATGGAACCCTCTCTCACTGTTGTCAGGAATGTAAATTAGTACCACAACTATGGAGAACAGTTTGGAGGTTCCTCAAAACCTAAAAATAGAACTACTATATAATCCAGTAATCCCACTGCTGGGCACATGTCCAAAACAAAGGAAATCAGTACACTGAAGAGGTGCTTACACTCCCGTGTTTGTTGCAGCACTGTTCACAATAGCCAAGATTTGGAAGCAACCTAAGTGTCCATCAACAGAAAAATGGATAAAAAAAGTTTTACTTATACACAATGGAGTACTATTTGGCAACAAAAAGAATGAGATTCTGCCATTTGCAACAACGTGGATGGAACTGGAGATCATTATATTAAGTGAAATAAGCCAGGCACAGAAAGAGAAACATTGCATGTTCTCACTTACTTGTGGGATCTAAAAAATCAAAACAATTGAACTCATGAAGATAGAGAGTAGCAAGATGGTTATCAGGGGCTGGGAAGTGTAGTAGAGGGATGAGGGGAGGAGGGGATGGTTAATGGGTACAATGAAAATAGAAGGAATGAATACTTAATATTTGATAGCACAAAAGAGTGACTATAGTCAATCATAATATAAGTATACATTTTAAAATAACTAAAAGGGCGTAAGTGGATTGTTTGTAATGGAAAGGATAAAGACTTGAAAGGATATATACCCCATTTTCCATAATGTGTCTATTATGTATTGTATGCCTGTATCAAAACACCTCATGTAACCCATAAACATATACACCTGTTTACTCACGAAAATTAAAAATAATTTTTAAAAGAGAGAGAAAAATCAAAAATGTGGTATATATACACAATGGATATTGGTCTGGACAAATGTATTCAGCTATAAGAAAGAATCAGATCCTATCATTTGCAACAACATGAATGAAACTTGATATCACTTTGTTAAGTGAAATAATACAAACATAGAGAAACTTCGCATGTTCTCATTTATTTGTGGAAGCTAGAAATCAAAACAATTGAACTCATGGAGATAGAGAGTAAAAGGATGGTTCCCAGAGGCTGGGAATGGTAGTGGAGTGTTGCTGGGGAAGTTGGGATGGTTAACGGGTACAAAATATAATTGGAAAGAATGAATAGGGCCTAGTGGTTGCTAGCATAACAGAGTGACTATCATCAAAAGTAACTTAAAGGCACATTTAAAAACAACTAAAAGAGTATAACTGGATTGTTTGTAACACAGGATAAATACTTGAGGTGGTGATGGATATCCCATTTACCCTGATGTGTTTATTATGCATTGGATGCCTGTATCAAAACACCTCACGTAACCCATAAATATACACACCTATTATGTACTCACAAAAATTAAAAACTAAAAAACTAATCAGAGCAAATAAACAATGGACAAAAGATCTAAATAGTCATTTTTTTCTACAGAGGACATACGGATTGCCAACAGCTATATATAAGGCTGTTTACCATTATTAATCACCAGGAAAGTGAAAATCAAAGCCACAGTGCAATGTCATCTCACCGAAGTCAGGAGAGATATTATCAAATCACAAAATATAACAAATGTTGGCAAGGGTGTGGAGAAAAGGCAACCCTTGTACACTGTTGGTAGAAATGTAAATTGGTACAGCCTTTATGGAACACAGAATGAGAGTACCTCAAATAAAAAACAACAACAACAAAACTATGTCATCTAGCAATGCCACTTCCAGGTATATCCAAAATCAATGAAATCAGTACCTTGAATGACTATCTGTGCTTTCATGTTTACTGCGGCATTGTTCACAATAGATGAGATGTAAAAATAACCTAAGTGTCCATCAACAAATGATTGGTTAAAAATTTTTACATAAATGTATATACACACATATGTGCACAGTAGAATATTACTCAGTCTTAAAAAAGAAGGAAATCCTGCCATTTACCTCAACATGGATTAAAATGTAGGACATTTTTCTAAGCGAACTATGACAGACATAGAAAGACAAATACTGCATGGTTTCATTTACATATGTAAAATCTAAAAGTATCAAATACATAGAAACAGAATAGAAGAGTGGTTACCAGAGGCAGGGAGGTGGGGAAAACGGGGAGATGTTGATCAAAGGGTACAAAGGTGAAGTTATGGAGGATGCATAAGTCTAAAGATCTCGTATACAGCATGATCACTATAGTTAATAACACTGTATTATATACTGGAAATGCTCTAAAAGAATAGTTTGCAGAAGCTAGCATGATAAAAAGGTAACTATGTGAGGAAATATTTTCATTTGCTTGACTATAATAATCATCCTTATGTGCATGTATATCAAAACACGATGTTGTACATCTTAAATATATAATTTTATGAAAAGAAATAAATAATGCAATAAATTATCATTTTACGTAAACCATTTTTGAAGTGGCTGCCTGTCACTGGCAGCTAAATGAATCCTAACTGATTATACTTGCTTCAGGCATAAAGCTTTAAAATGGCAATGACTGGATTTGAACTAAAATCACTGACTTTGAAATCTGTGCTTTTTTCCACTTTGCAATATCGACTCCTCAACATACTTGCCAATATATATTTCTATTCCATTATGAACAAGCTCCAAGAAAAATACCTGAGCTTACCACTTTCTATTTATTCTTTAATTTGTTTAGCATGAGTATTACCGGTTGATGGAGCAGCCTTGTTTTAGATTAGTTAAAAGACATAACAAAGTAGTACTATAAATTATCTGGGTTTATGTACTCCTAACCCTTAAGCAAATTTTAGACTTAATGAAGAGAAAGCATACAGAAGTACAGAAAGCTGAAACACTTCAAAGCAAAACAGGCAAAATATGGAACAAGCTAAGAACACAAGATTTAAAAGATATAGAATAATGGTGATAGGTAGGTGTCCCGTATCATTCTTCTGCATATGGCTAGCCAGTTATCCCAGCACCATTTACTGAATAGGAAGTGCTTTCTCCATTGCTTATTTTTGTTGACTTTGTCAAAGATCAGATGGTTGTATGTGTGCAGCTTTATTTCTGGGTTCTCTGTTCTGTTCAATTGGTCTATGTGTCTGTTTCTGTACCAGTACCATGTTGTTTTGGTTACTGTAGCCTTTTAGTATAGTTTGTTGTCAGGTAATGTGATGCCTCCAGTTTTTTTCTTCTTCTTCTTAGTATTGTTCTGGCTATTCAGGCTTTTTGGTTCCATATTAATTTTAGAATAGTTTTTTTCTGTCTGTGAAAAATGACATTAGTAGTTTCATAGAAATAATCTTGAATATGTACTTTGCTTTGCACAGTATGGCTGTTTTGACAATACTGATTCCTCCAATCCATGAGCATGATGTTTTTCCATTTATGTGTGTCATCTCCGATTTATTTCAGCAGTGTTTTGTACTTCTTTTTGTAGATAATTTTCACCTCCTTGGTTAGCTGTATTCCTAGGTATTTTATTGTTATTGTGGCCATTATAAATGGGATTGCATTATTGATTTGGTTCTCAGCTTGAATGTTAATTGGTGTATAGAAATGCTATTAATTTTCGTACATTGATTTTGTATCTTGAAACTTTACTGAAGTGGTTTATCACTTCTAGGAGCCTGTTAGCAGAGAAATTAGGGTTTTCTAAGTATAGAAGCATATCGTCAGCAAAGAGAGATAGTTTGACATCTTCCTTTGCTATTTGAATGCATTTTATTTTTTCTCCTGCCTGATTGCTCTGACTAGGACTTCCATTACTATGTTGTATGGGAGTGGTGACAGTGGACATCCTTGTCTTGTTCCAGTTATCAAGGGGAGTGCTTTTGCCTGTTCAGTGTAATGTTGGCTGTGGGTTTCCAGAAGAATGAAACTGAACCACTACCTATCATCATTAAAAGAAATTCACTCAAGATGGATTAAATATTTAAATGTAAGGCCTCAAACTATAAAAATCCTAGAAGAAATTCTAGGAATGAAGCATCTTTGTCAATACCAGCCTTGGCAAATAATTTATAGCTAAGTCACCCAAAGTAATTGCAACAAAACAAAAATTGACAAGTGGGACCTAATTAAAAAGTTTCTGCACAGCAAGAGAAACTATCAAGGCCACTCAAAAGCCAAACATGAGAGGCAACGTTTGGTGGGAGGAGAAGCAAGCTTTAATTGGAGAGCCAGCAAACCAGAAGATGGTGAACCACCCTTCTAAAGTATCATCTTAAGTTTTAAATTTTATTACAGGGTTTTTAAAGAGAACCTTGGTATAAGAGATATGCAGGAGTGGAACAGAGTGCGAGGTCTGTGTCTCTCGTTCTGATGGTTATCTTGGGTAATTACTTGTCCAGAGGTCTTGTTGGTGTTTTCTTGACTTTAGCCTGATGGTGGTGGACTAATTTTGACTCCCCTTAAGTGGGAGGACTCCACAGGGACTCTGTTTCTGGTTTGTTCCAAGATTAGCCCCTGGAATTCCTAAGCAACCATATAATTAGATGAGTGTGCATGGTGCAAGGTAGTGTATAATGAAAAAGGGAGAAAAAGTTTCAAAGCATATTTCAAGGCTATCATCTAAGACTAAAGAAAAAGTTCTAAAATGAATTTCAAACTGGAGATGCTTAGTTAGAAAGGGAGTAAGCAGACAACCTACAAAATGGGAGAAGATATTTGCAAACTATGCATCCAGCAAAGTTTGCAAATAGCAAAAAAATCTAATATTCAGAATCTATAAAGAACTTAATAAACAAAAAACAACTCCATTAAAAAATGGGCAAATGACATAAAAAGACACTTCTCAAAAGATGTCATATAAGCGGCCAACAAACATATAAAAAAGTGATCATCATCACTAATCCCCAGAGAAACATAAATCAAAATCCTAATGAGATACCATCTCACATCAGTCATTTAACAAATGTCTTTTGTTAAAAAGTCAAAAAATAACAGATGTTGGTGAGGCTGCACAGAAAAGCAAACACTCATACACTGTTTTTGGCAATGTAAGTTAGTCCAGCCACTATGAAAAGCTGTTCGGAGATTCCTCAAAGAACTATTATTTGTAGTTGAAATACCATTTGACTCAGAAATCCTATTACTGGTATATACGCAAGGGGAAATAAATCATTCTACCAAAAAGACACATGTACCCGTATGTTCACTGCAGCACTATTCACAATGGCAAAGACACAGAATCAACCCAGGTGCCCATCAATGGTGGACAGGATAAGGAAAATGTGGTACATACACACCATGGAATACCACACAGCCATAAACACAAATGAAATTGTGTCCTTTACAGCAACATGGATGTGGCTGCTGGCCATTATTGTAATCAAACTAATGTGGAAACAGAAAACTAAATGCTGCATGTTATCACTTATAAGTGGAAGCCAAATATTGGGTACACATGGACACAAAGATGGGAACAACGACACTTGGAATTAATCATGGGGAGAGAAAGGGAGGTGGGCAATGGCTGATAACCTACTATCAGTTACTATGATCACTACCTGGGTGATGGATTCATTCGAACTCCAAACCTCAGCATCACACAATATACCCAGGATATAAACCTGCACGTGTACCCCCTGATTCTAAAATAAAAGCTGAAAAAAGAAAAATCTGATCGAGAATAATGAAATGGTATAAATATTGGACATGGACATCCTTGTGAACAGAATCAGATTAAAAAAAAAAAAAAAAAAGGATAGCCTCTAAACACCCTGAAATTCAAACTCCAAACTGTGCTGTATATGGAAGCTCAGTACCATCTGTATCCAGTGTGCAGTTAACACCACAGCACATTGACTAATCCCAGTGATGACATTTTCTGTAAATCTTCCATAATATCAACGTGCTTCTGTCACTGGAATGTCATATTGTCCACTTCTCTTTGAAATAAAACTATTACCATCAATTCTGAAGAATAAATTTGAATTGTGCTCTAGCTCATATTAACCTCTTTTTATAGGCCATTATACATCCTCATTTTTTATTAAAAGAAATAATTTCCATCATTTGAGAGTTTATAAAGCAATAAACAGCTCTTGATTACTCAGCACTTTTACAGAAATCACATCCTGGTAATTATGTGTTACTCAAAACTGCATAAGTAAAACTATCACCATTATACTAAAATTAACTTAAAAGTCATTTCCCTTGCATTTTCTTAAAATTCTAATTATCTTGCAAGTTTGTTTAGAAAGACTTAGCTGATATTTCCATCCACTAGTCTTAAAACTAAGCTGACTGGAAAGAACAGCTATAGATGGACTGAAGAGGAAATAATGCTATACCTTCATGAACAACTAAGTGAACTGATTTGAGTAATCTTTAAAACACAGCGGACTTTTGTACTTGTTTTCTCTGCCTGGAATATTCTTTCCCCAGAAAGTCATATAGATGCCTTGCTTCCTATATTCATTCAGGTCTATGCTTAGATATGTTATCTGTACCCATTGTCCTTGACCACCCTAACTAAAATAGCCACCACTATACCCTTCATAACTCTGTCTTACAGCTTGCTTTATTTTTCTTCTTAGCACTTATAATTTAGAAGTAAGTGCTTATATTCTGTGTTTGATTTATTGGTGGACACAAACTTTGTCTTCCACAACATCTAGAAGAGTGCCTAGCAGATAGCAAGCACCCAGTAAATATGTTTTGAATAAATTAATTAATCAACTCAGGAAACTAGTTTATAGATTTCAGCCCCATAGCTTTTTCTAATCTTTTGATCTCCTCAGTCATTATTGGCTTATCCATCTGGGATCAGCTACAGGAACTAAAAGAAAAGAAGCTAATAGCTAGGACTAAAACAGGGAATTAAAAAATTACAAAAGGCCAATAATAATTTTCAGATATTTTATCTCATTATAAATCATATGAATCAAAGAATTTAAGAATAAATTACAATCTTTCACTTACCAAATGACTGGAATCTTTTCTGAATTATTAAAATTCCTAGTGTTTTTGAGTATCTAAAAAAAATGGGCAATCTTAGACACTGGCAATGAGTAAATTATAGACTGGTGCAATCGATCTTGAGGGCAATTTGGCAATAGGTATCAAAACATTAAGTGCATAATGTGGGATATATCAACCTTATTTGGAAGAGGTTCTACTAAGGAAATTATTACTGCTACTTTAAAGACCATGCTATATGGAAGTTTTTTGCAGTATTGTTCATAGGAGTGAACACTTTAAAACTACCTATACATCAGAAAGTGAGGACTGCTTAAAAATCTATGGAGCATTTATGCAAAAAGATATTATACAACCATTAAAAATAATAATGGTGAATAAAATTAAATGTCATTTAATATTAATGAAAAAATTAATTTCCATTAATTTTATTTTTGAATATTTTTATATTCAAAATTAATATGTGATTTTATTGAATATGCCAAGATTTTATTTTTGAATATTTAAAAAAAAATTTTAAGTGTCGGTTGTATAACTATTTTTAAAGTGTACTATAAGGATATAAACCAAAGTGTTATTATTAATTTTCCTAAGTATATAATTGTATTACACAATGATTTCTCTTTTTTTGCTTATCTATATTTTCTAAAATTTGTATAATTAACCATTAGTTCTATCACTAAAATGAGATTTTTAAATAATGTTAATTTAATTTCCTTAAAACTAACCAGCTTGCATTGTGGGCACTTCAAGTAAATGTATATCGAGAAGTTTCGCTGAAATATCTGATCAGCTAAAATTGCCTGGATTTTAAAATGTCTATGGTGATGTCTTTCTCTTTATTAAGAATACAAAACATGGCTTTTAAAAATAACATGTGTTTCTCTCTCCACTAATAGAAGAGATCATACAAAACAATATGGATATTCAAAATTATTTTTATACATGGCTCCTAATCTAATCAGATGCACACACATATAATATAATCTCTTAATATTTCATATATTAAACATATGATACTAGCCAGGTGTGGTGGTGCATGACTGTAGTCCAAATTACTCAGGATGCTAAGGCAGCAGGATCACTTCAGACCAGGAGTTTGAGAGTGCAGTGAGCTATTATCATGCCACTACACTCCAGCCTGAACTACAGACCGAGACCCTGTCTCTAAATAGATAATTCTATAATATTGCCATAGATGTTGCATTAGTCCATTCTCACACTGCTGTAAAGAACTTCCTGAGACTGCATCATTTATGAAGAAAAGAGGTTTAATTGACTCACAGTTCTGCAGGCTGTACGGGAAGCATGGCTGGGAGACCTCAGGAAAATTACTACCATGATAGAAGACGAAGGGGAAGCAAGCTTACCATGGTGGAGCAGGAGAGAGAGCAAGGGAAGGGCTACACATTTTCAAACAATCAGATCTCCTGAAAGCTCTATCACAAGAACAGCAAGGAAGAAGTCCGCCCCCATGATTCAATCACCTCCTACCAGGCCCCTCCACCAACATGTGGGGATTACAATTCAACATGAGGTTTTGGTGGGGACACAGAGCCAAACCATATCAGAACTGTTTTAGCTATACTGTCTAAAAGTGAAAATAATTAATGCAACTACATGCTCTCTCTAGCCTGTAGATAAAATACCCAGATGTTATTTCTCAATGTTTCTTATGGCACAGACATCAGTAATACATTTATCTTTCTTTATGTCTTATAGTAATGTAGTAGATTAGAACCAGAGAATTACTCAATATGTTTAATATATGAAATTCTCTCTACAAGATGGAAGGAAGCATTCTCTTTTCTGCCTATCCAAATTCTTTAAAACTACTCCAAGAATTTATTTTTGGTTTCTCCAATCCACAATGAAATTTCTCTTAGCATTTAAATTCAAATTCAGTATTCTATTATGTGACTTCAGAATATTCTCTGGTTACTCATAACTCCTTCCCAGATAACTTAGAAAAACTCATGAGGAGAGAGGTTATGAGATTAATTTCATATTTCTCAGAGTAAATACCTATAGATTTGACAATATTCGTTTGTGTGTTCATTTATAAAATGAACACCACAAATACTAAAAAACCTTCTTGCTACAAAATGACTAAAAGTACTGGTTAAAAACACACATTTCTATGAACTAAAAAGAAAGTATAAGAACCTTCAGAGAGCTAACTTACTAAAGAAGAGAAGACTAAAGTCTCAGTTACTATGAAGACATATGCTGATTCCTGTTCAACTTGAGACTGTCTACTTTGATGCCTATGCAAGGCAGAGGGGCATGAATGGCAAAGCCCAGGGTGCTCAAAGGCAGAAGTCCAATAACTGACCCCGGAACAAAACCAGGACCTCAAAGAGTTACATCTTCTGCAAAAGAGTAAACCATAGAATAGCCCATTCCAAAGAGGCAAACAGCAAGGATACCTTCCTGTCTCAATCTTGATGTAAGCCAGAAAAAAAAAAAAAAATCTCCCCCTGAGAATCTAACAAGATAAAGTCCTCTCAGGGGGTTAGAGTCTCAATCTGTATTCTCTCTCAAATGAAAAAAAAAATCTAAGTGGGACATTTATTTTAAGTAGTACTGAGTTAATGCAAAACCTAAGTGTTTGATAAAAACAAATTAAAGTCCTTGAGGAATTTACTTTGAACATAGACATCAGAATTCCCATAAATACGGTTTCATTATCATGGATTTACCACCAAAAAGTATAGAAACACAAGAAAGCTAGGCACTAGGATCAAAAGCCTGCAAGCAGGGGGTAGAGCGAAGATGGCGGAATAGGAACAGCTCCAGTCTACAGCTCCCAGCCTGAGCAACACAGAAGACGGGTGATTTCTGCATTTCCGTTTGAGGTACCAGGTTCATCTCACTAGGGAGTGCCAAACAGTGGGTGCAGGGCAGTCGGTGCAGCGCACTGTGCGCGAGCCGAAGCAGGGCGAGGCATTGCCTCACTCGGGAAGCGCAAGGGGTCAGGGAGTTCCCTTTCCTAGTCAAAGAAAGGGGTAACAGACTGCACCTGGAAAATCGGGTCAGTCCCACCCTAATACTGAGCTTTTCCAACGGGCCTGGAAAACGGCACACCAGGAGATTGTGTCCTGCACCTGGCTCGGAGGGTCCTATGCCCACAGAGTCTTGCTGATTGCTAGCACAGCAGTCTGAGATCAAACTGCAAGGCGGCACCCAGGCTGGGGGAGGGGCGCCCGCCATTGCCCAGGCTTGCTTAGGTAAACAAAGCAGCCAGGAAGCTCA
>NW_026652282.1:102541941-102547995 GCF_009828535.3 Hylobates moloch | reverse complement strand
TCATAAGTGAAGGAGAAATAAAATACTTTACAGACAAGCAAACGCTGAGTGATTTTGTCACCACCAGGCCTGCCCTAAAAGAGCTCCTGAAGGAAGCACTAAACATGGAAAGGAACAACCGGTACCAGCCCCTGCAAAAACATGTCAAATTGTAAAGACCATCGAGGCTAGGAAGAAACTGCATCAACTAACGAGCAAAACAACCAACTAACATCATAATGACAGGATCAGATTCACACATAACAATATTAACTTTAAATGTAAATGGGCTAAATGCTCCAATTAAAAGACACAGACTGGCAAACTGGATAAGGAGTCAAGACCCATCAGTGTGCTGTATTCAGGAAACCCATCTCACGTGCAGAGACACACATAGACTCAAAATAAAGGGATGGAGGAAGATCTATCAAGCAACTGGAAAACAAAAAAAGGCAGGGGTTGCAATCCTAGTCTCTGATAAAATAGACTTTAAACCAACAAAGATCAAAAGAGACAAAGAAGGCCATTACATAATGGTAAAGGGATCAATTCAACAAGAAGAGCTAACTATCCTAAATATATATGCACCCAACACAGGAGCACCCAGATTCATAAAGCAAGTCCTGAGTGACCTACAAAGGGACTTAAACTCCCACACAATAATAATGGGAGATTTTAACACCCCACTGTCAACATTAGACAGATCAACGAGACAGAAAGTTAACAAGGATATCCAGGAATTAAACTCAGCTCTGCACCAAGCGGACCTAATAGACAGCTACAGAACTCTCCACCCCAAATCAACAGAATATACATTTTTTTCAGCACCACACCACACCTATTCCAAAATTGACCACATAGTTGGAAGTAAAGCTCTCCTCAGCAAATGTAAAAGAACAGAAATTATAACAAACTGTCTCTCAGACCACAGTGCAATCAAACTAGAACTCAGGATTAAGAAACTCACTCAAAACCACTCAACTACATGGAAACTGAACAATCTGCTCCTGAATGACTATTGGGTACATAATGAAATGAAGGCAGAAATAAAGATGTTCTTTGAAACCAACGAGAACAAAGACACAACCTACCACAATCTCTGGGACACATTCAAAGCAGTGTGTAGAGGGAAATTTATAGCACTAAATGCCCACAAGAGAAAGCAGGAAAGATCCAAAATTGACACCCTAACATCACAATTAAAAGAACTAGGAAAGCAAGAGCAAACACATTCAAAAGCTAGCAGAAGGCTAGAAATAACTAAAATCAGAGCAGAACTGAAGGAAATAGACACACAAAAAACCCTTCAAAAAATTAATGAATCCAGGAGCTGGTTTTTTGAAAAGATCAACAAAATTGATAGACCATTAGCAAGACTAATAAAGAAGAAAAAAGAATCAAACAGATGCAATAAAAAATGAAAAAGGGGATATCACCACCGATCCCACAGAAATACAATCTACCATCAGAGAATACTACAAACACCTCTATGCAAATAAACTAGAAAATCTAGAAGAAATGGATAAATTCCTGGACACATACAGCCTCCCAAGACTAAACCAGGAAGAAGTCGAATCTCTGAATAGACCAATAACAGGTTCTGAAATTGTGGCAATAATCAATAGCTTACCAACCAAAAAGAGTCCAGGACCTGATGGATTCACAGCAGAATTCTACCAGAGGTACAAGAAGGAACTGGTACCATTCCTTCTGAAACTATTCCAATCGATAGAAAAAGAGGGAATCCTCCCTAACACATTTTATGAAGCCAGCATCGTCCTGATACCAAAGCCTGGCAGAGACATAACCAAAAAAGAGAATTTCAGACCAATATCCTTGATGAACATTAATGCAAAAATCCTCAATAAAATACCGGCAAACCGAATCCAGCAGCACATCAAAAAGCTTATCCACCATGATCAAGTGGGCTTCATCCCTGGGATGCAAGGCTGGTTCAACATACGCAAATCAATATAAAAGGTTAAGAAACATGAAAGATACCATAAGGACATCTAATATACATCCACTGTAGTTACAATCAGAAAAATGAGAGAACAGGGACAGAAAATACTTGAAGAAACAATAGCTGTGAATATTCCAGAATTGTTACATAAATCAATCTTCAGATACAAGAACAATATTTCTTCAAGATAAAAAAAATAAATCTACTCCAAGACTTATCACAGTGAAACTGCAGAATAAGTCAATGAAAAAAACACTAAAAGCTGCCAGAAATAAAAGACAATGTACATACACACAAAAATAAAAAGTAGATGGATGGTGGACTATACAACACTACCAATGATAGCTAGAAAATAGTGCAAAAGTATCTAAAAATTGTTGAGGTAAGATAACTGTTAGAGTTATATTATTACAATTAAGATTGTAAAACAATCTTAATATGGGCCAGTTAAAGACATTTTCAGACAAACAAAAGGATTCATGACCAACGGATATTCTCTAATAAAAATTTCAGATAATATAATCCAGAAAGAATTAAGATGACTCCAGGATGAAGGCAAAAAATAATGTTGATTATAGTGAATGAGTGAATTCCAGAACCAGTAAACTATGGATTTATACCAACTATAAGCAATCTTACCTGGAAAAAATAAATGTAGAGAACTAGAGCATAACTAAATCACACCACAGGAAAAATCTAGTTAAAAAGAGGGAGGAAATCAATATAAAAACAAGGTGTGATGTTATAAAATAAATGTGGTGGTTAATTTATTCCAGCTTATTAATTAGAGTTGTTCATCCCATACTATCCCTTAGAATGTATTGTCCTTTTATAGACAACAATGACACCCTGGCCTGCCAATGTTGGAACATGTCCTGTGAGTTATTTTACAAGGAGGGATGGGTTTGCTCTGAGATAGCCGCCTGGTGATTAGTGATCCATATTATAAGGAAAAGGATCAGTGCTAATAAGGGTTAGAGTGTCCATCTGAGCCCTCAGTAGGCAAAACTAATTGAGTGTTCCTTGAGAAAAATTGTCTCAATTAGGTGAAATTCCAACAGCTCCACTATAGTATCAGATTGCCTTTACCACAGAGTTCCTTCTACTGTTAAACTAGAAGACCTGGGACACACTAAACAGTATTCCCTCAGACTAAAATTAAGAAAGAAAAAAGTGAGCACATACAAGAAATCTCTATCTTCTCCATCCTTAGTTGACGAGTTGGCCCAATGAATGAATCACTTGCAAATCCCAAGAAACCCCTTATTGAAAGAGAACAGATCACTAATAGTAAATAAGTGTGGACAAATTATGACCCTATTAGCTGCATACAAAGGGAAATAGAAACTTGGGGGACATATTAAAAAATGAGAGCTCAAAGATAGCCACTCTTTACAAAATCCCAAAGGGAATCGGGCTGTTGTTAGGTTCATAATGCATCACAGCATTCACATTCTATGTCATTTACTATTTTCAGCTGGTTGATGTAAACTCACAAGGAAAGAAAAAATTTTATTAGATAAACTTTCAAGGATGGGAGTGGAGGTTTAGGAAAAGGTTAAAAGATATTAAACCTCCCCATTTTCTGAAATATCTGGTCTCCCCATTTTGCTTCATAATGGGATACTATACATACACAGATGATAATAATGCTTTACTTATCAAATTATTTTCCATTTGTCATCTCATTCTATTTCCACATGCATCCAGTGTAATAAGGCAAATTTTACTCTCCATATACAGAAGATATGAAAACTAATAAACAAAAACGTAAGTGCCTAGTCCAGGATTAAATGTCTTATCATCAGTGGAATGTTTAATTCCTATTCCACTGCTCTACTAAGTATAATGGTTCTAAATAATACTGCCTGGGTTTCAATCTCACCTCTGTCACTTGTTACCTATGCGAGATGGAACACCACGTTACTTAAACTCTCTAAGTCTCAGAGTATTTTTTTATGTGTTTGTAAAACCAAGTTGATAATAAAGATTAAATATGACACACATAAAGTCAATTATACATTGTTAAGTCCTCTGTGTGTAATTGATTTACTAAGCATTTTGAACTGAGTAGCTTTATTTTTCTCTAATCACTGCTCTCCTAACTCCATGGAAATTCCCATTGTGGTCCCTTACTGCCTCCTGGACTTACTTCAAAAAAAATATGCAGTCACCTTCAGGTGTTATAGATTAACCTAGTTAAAATTCCAATACCATATTCAATGTAAATATTATCCCTTTTCCTGCACTAGCCACTAACCTCCACCTTTCAGACTGGACAGGCTTATGGGCCCAGGAACCACTGTGAGAAGTGAGAATATGGAGTGGGCTTCATTTGCACTTCCCCTTCCCTTCCAGAACTAAGGGGTGAGGGAATTGATCATCTTGTTTTGGAATTCCTCCTCCCTTTCTCTATTCAATGCCTAACTTGCTAATGTTGAGGGATTGGGAAGAAAATAGTGACGGAAGAACAAACATCTTTTCCCAACTGCCCACAGTCATAATCCCCTCTTTGCTCATTGCCATTGTTTTTCTGGCTAATGCTGACTAGCCATGGATACTTTCTCAGTGTCAGGCATCAAATGGGATTCATAATTTTGGGGGAAACTGCTACAAAGGCCTCTATACTGTGCAGTTTTATAATAGAAGAAATCTGCCTCCTGTTCAATATTTTCCACCACTCCCACCTGCTCACAGTATGCTTTACCTACCTGTTAATGGGTAATTCTGTTGGATTGGTGTATCAGCAAGACAGTTCAGGTTTAGCTACCTTCTCCAGTGACCAACTCACCCACAGAAAACTCATGCATCCTTACTACACCAACCCATGAGAGCATAAGCTGTTTCACTAAAGCCTCTTCTCTCACCCATTTGCCTGTCTACATGTTCCCTTCCCCTGCTCAGCAAGGCATGTATCAGCAAGACACATGTCCCATCTGGAAATGAGATGCCAGTCTGCCCTATTGAAAGCAAGCCACCACTGTTTCTCACATGGATTATCACAATAGCCTACTAACAGGCATCACTACTTTCAATCTTGGCAATTTTTAGTTATGAAAACTTAGGTTATTCCATGTCACTTCTTAGCTCAATAATCTCTAGCACTCCCCATCTCAGAGGAAAAATCAAAATCCTTAAAAGAACCTATAAAACCCTACACGTACAAATTACCTGCTGTTTCTCAATTCATTTCCTAACTATGCTTTTTCTCTTTCTCATCCTGCTCCGGTCACACTGTCTCCTTGCTAAAAGCTGTTAACCTGTCTACCCTAGAAATAATCCATGATTTATATATCTCTTTTATCCCAAAATATCCTTGTCCCAGGTCATATATTCCTCAGGAATTACTCCCTCTATGGCAATAATTAACTCTGCTTGATAAACACTTAAATGCTAATGTGACAATGAATGTTATTAATGAGTGAATATCTTACTTTATCTAGTTAATATGTTTACATGTTAATGCTGACACTCCATAGACTAAGTACAATATTGCCATTGTGAGAATTTGGGGAACTATTCTTGGTCAATGGAAGAATTGATTTTGAAGTGGTAGATCATTCAGTGTCTCTCAAATCACAATACAGTTAACTCTTAAAAAAAGCAGAGGCTAGTGGCACTGACCATCTTACTGCAGTTAAAAATCCATGTATAATTTTGGCCTCCTCCCAAAATGTAACTACGAGTAGCCTACTGTTGACTAAAGCTGAACTGATAAACAGTTAACACAGATTTTGTATGTAATATGTATTATATATTGTATTCTTACAATGAAGCAAACTAGAGAAAAGGAAATGTTATTAAGAAAGTCATCGGTGGCTCATGCCTGTAATCCCAGCACTTTGGGAGGCCAAGGTGGGTGGATCACGAGGTCAGGAGATTGAGATCATCCTGGCTAACAGTGTGAAACCCCGTCTCTGCTAACAATACAAAAAAATAGCCAGGCGTGGTGGTGGGAGCCTGTAGTCCCAGCTACTCGGGAGGCTGAGGCAGGAGAAGGGTGTGAACCCGGGAGACAGAGCTTGAGCTTGCGGTGAGCCAAAATCGTGCCACTGCACTCCAGCCTGGGCGATAGAGCAAGACTCCGTCTCAAAAAAAAAAAAAAAAAAAAA
>NW_026652282.1:102518240-102541899 GCF_009828535.3 Hylobates moloch | reverse complement strand
AAAAAAAAAAAAAAAAAAAAAAAAAAGTCATAAGGAAGAGAAAATATATGTAGTATTAATTAAGTAGAAGTGGATCAACATAAAAGTCTTCATCTTACTCAACATCACATTGAGTAGGCTGAGAAAAAGGAGGTGTTAGTCTTGCTGTCTCAGTGATGGCAGAGGTAGAAGAAAATCCACATATAAGTGAACTCATGAAGTTCAAACCCACGTTATTCAAGGCGCAACTGCACATTAGTGTCAGTTTGCTTTTCTTATTTTCACACTTTATTATTTTTATTTTGTATTTTCAACGTTTAAGTTCAAGGGTACATGTGCTCTTAATTCAGAAAGCCAGTCTTCAAGCTCTGAGATTCGTTTGGTCTATTCTGCTATTAATACTTGTGATTGTGTTGTGAAGTTCTTGTAGCATGTTTTTCAGCTCCAACACGTCAATTATGTTCCTCTCTAAACTGGCAATTTTGGCTGTCAGCTCCTGTGTTGTTTTAACATGATTTTTAACTTCTTTGCATTGGGTTACAACACGCTCCTCTAGCTCAGTGAAGTTTGTTATTATCCACATTGTGAAGGCTACTTCTGTCATTTCAGCCATCTCAGCCTTAGCCCTGTTCTGAGCCCTTGTTGAAGAGGTGTTTTGGTCATTTAGAGAAAAAGGATCACCCTGGTTTTTTGAGTTTTCAGTATTTTTGCATTGATTCTTTATCATCTTTGACAGCTTATCTACCTTCAATCTTTGAGGTTGCTGACCTTTGGATGGGGTTTTTGTGGGTTGTTGTTGTTGATGATTTTTGTTTGTTTTACTTTTAACTGTCTGGCTACTCTTCTGTAGTACTGCTGCGGTTTTCTGTGAGTGCCCTCCAGACTCTAGTTTCCTCAGTTATTCCCATACCTGGAGGTATCACCAGTGAAGGCTGAGAAACAGCAAAGATGGCAGCCTGCCCCTTCCTCTGGAAGCTGCATCCCAGTGGGGCATTGACCTATTGCCAGACTGAATGCATCTGTAGGAGATGGCTGGGGACCCCTGTTGGGAGGTCTCATCCAGTCTGAAGGAACAGGATCAGGAAGCTGCTTAAAGAAGTGGACTCAGGCAGTTCAAACACACTTTGTTCAAGGCTCAACTGTACATAAATGTCAGTTTGCTTTTCTTGTGCACAGAGCACCAGGCTTAATAATTATCTCTTCTGGTTATAATTGTGATGCTTTATAATTGTATCAGAATATTTTATTGTTCATTTATGTATTCGAAAGCCTTTCTACATGGAGGCATGTTACCCATAGATAGATCTCTCCTTCCTAATCAAGAAATTTTCACAACCTGCTTTAGTTACTAGTTCATAAATTAAATAATCCTTAAAAAATGTTTCATTTTCTTTATAAAATCTATCTAATGTGGAAAGAGGGCACCTGTACTGTAAAAAAAAGAGCACAGAACTTCTCAGACAAGCACATGATGCCAATATTATGTGTAATGAGAAATCTGACAACATTACACCAGATTAGAAACAATTCTTCTGAAACATATATAAGCTTCTATTTTGTCTGACTTGGATTAAGAATCATGCTCATTCCCTGTACATGCCACCTAAATGAATCTGAATACAGGTAGTCCAAAAGAACCTCGGATATCAAAGGAATTCATTATCAAGTTTCATTTTGGATGGGACTAATCTATACAGACAAGGGTGAGATAATTATAATTACTACCAATTCATAGTAGACTGCAATCTTTGGTAGAGATAGGTTTAATGCCTGAGCGTTTTTCATCAAACCTCTTGCACATTTACACATGCAATGTATATAATTTATCTAGCCTCACTTTTAGGAGGTAATCACTATATTGTTCTATTATTTGATATTCCAATATCCCAGATTATTATTCATTTTAGCATAGTCTATTTAAAAAGTTTCTACAGTGGTCATCCTTATAAAGAAATTTATTCATCAAACTCTAACATCCACAAGCACTGTGTCATTTTCACAGAAACTACAATCCAGAGAAAAGATAATATGACAGCTGCCCTGACACCAAGGGTAGATTCTGAAAGAGGATCAGACATAAAGCCCAAGGGACACTTGAAAAACCAATTCAAAACCAAGCCCAAGGGAGTATAGCTTTATATAAAAGATCACAAGTACCTCAGGCACCATTAATTTTGAAATCACTGCCACCTCCCAAATGAGGTGCTTTCTTAGAAATAATGAGGTACTGATATACTTTTTGTAGCTATGATGCATCTGAGACCTTACCAAATTGTCATTTCCTCAAAAAATTTAATGAAAGAAAAATATCAGTAAAAGTACATGCTCAGAAGTTCTGGTTTTGCATTCAATTTCATACCAAGTGAATTTATACAGACAAATACAAAAGATCTTTCAGAAATAAAGAATTGAAATATTATTGCTTAAAAGGAAGATGAAATGATCAGAAAAAGAGATAGACAGGCACATGCCTGACCATTTTCATGACATGTGGTTTTGAATACGAAACATGCAAAATTTGTCAATTACTTGCTGCCATACCTTAGAAAGTTCTTTTGGTGCAATATCCTTGCTAGTAACCTGGACAGGGTATTATATGCATCTTGCCACTGCTGCATATAATTTGTACATGAATAAAGAAAAACTTTCTAATGTAACAAACTGCTAAGTAGGGGTCTTAATAGCTAAGAATGTTGTTATATTAGAAATCTCATAGATTCATCAAAGCAAAGATATTTTTCCAGGAATAACAATAGAGTTACTGTACACATCTAATAGGATTTGGAACACACACAAACACACACACACACATACTCATTTTTAAAAATTATAGGTGCCAAGTAACAGCTTCAGTTTATTCTATTCACTGTGTCACTGTTTGGGGCAAGAAACAGAAAAATGAGTTTAGATATCATAAACAATATAAAACAGATTTAAGTAAGCAGAAACCAGTTCTCGAGTGTAGGTGCCAACAATTTGCAAGGATTCCCCATGCTGTGTCTTTGGTGTATGACAAATTGTTACCACAGTATTTAATTTGGGAAAGTAGTTCACAGAGAACAATAAAGACACCTAGGAGGAGAAAGTCGCTATTGAACAAACAAAAGGGGACACAAAACTTTCAAGGATAAACCTCTGGCATGTATGATTATATCTCACTCCCCTACTTATGATTCCCTCTGACTACAACCGCAGCTTATCTAAATCCTTCTTTATCCAGAGGGTTTTCCTCAAGGCCTACCTCCTCTACAATTTGATTCAACCCATCCATACAGAAAAAGCTTTCTACAAGCTGTTATTGACGTAAATAACATAACAAATTGTACCTGGTTGCTTGCTAATTGTCTCAGGGATGATTTTTGCTTCTCTATTTAAATAGACTGCATGGTCCCTGAGGAAAAGGACAATTTTTCATATATTAATATGTGTAACAATACTGAGTATTCAAATTTGATAGTATAAACTGATTGACATATAGTAATTCACCATTCTACCTTAAGAGCTATGCTTAGATAAAAATAATTGGCTAGGGGAAGGCTTCAAGATGGCTGACTACAGGCATTTTGTACTTGCTTCCTCCACTAAGATGGACCAAAATATCGAGTAGGTAATTATACTTTGAACAGATCATCCAAGAGAGAACACCAGAATTCAAGAGAAGTGTGACAGGCAATACTTAAAGCAAGCAAGGATAAGAAAATGAGGAAGCCTACTCAACTGGGATTGGCTGGGAGATGACAGTGACTTCCCAATATGGGGAAAAGATAAATGAGTCACTCAGTGGTCCACATTCCACCAGGGACACATGTAATCCTAGCTACCAGATAGCCCCTTGACCCTCATGGGCCATGAAAATAACATAGGCAGCTACCAGGAGTTTGTACAATGGTACTGCCCCAGGGAGGAAGCTCATGCTTGGTCCCTCACATTCTCTGAGACCTATGCAGCTACAGAAAGGCACCATTTTAGAGCTCTGCCCCTAACAGACTACACATTGTCTTAAGAGTCCATCAGCTCCAGGGCTGAGGTGCAAGAAGAGCACGGATTGCTACTCCTGGGGCTTAGCTGTAAATGACTGCAGAATACCATACCCAAGGAAAAGGCATGACTGAGTCCTTTAGGACTGAGATGCCTTTAGAACTGAGGTGAAAGTGAGGTGCAATCCTAGAGCCCCACCCCAACAGGCTGTGCACTCTCCTGGAGCTCAGCAGCACTGGGACTGAGGCAGAACACAAGAGTTGACTGAATCCAGACCTTAAGGACAAGCAATCACAGGCTACTACACCCAGAGCTGAGGTGCAAGCACCACTGGGACCAAGGAATGAGTAGTGAACACACTCCCTACTCACTGGCCTGGACTGCTATCACTAAACATGGCACCATCCCCGCCCCGCAGGGCAGCAGCACGGAATGCACACCTGCATGCAAATATTCTGTGCATGGCCTGGGGATCACTCCACTCCTACGTATCACACAACCAGCACCTGTACACACAATTGAGGGGCCTAAAGATAAACCGGCCCAGCTCAGCTTTGCCAATGCCCCCCACCCTATGTCAGAGCACACATTCCTGGAGACAGGGCATTGCCCAGCCCAGTCCACTACCATTAGTACCTAAACACTCTTCTCAGGGGCTTGAGGTTGGGACTACCCACCTGGCCACTACCACAACAGCAGGCATCTACTTACATATGCCACCTGTGGGCCTGGAGACTGGCTTGCCAAGCCCATCACAGCCACTGCTAGCATCACCATGCATTGGTTGAGATACAGAGGGTCATCCTGCTACTGCCATGGCCATTGCCATGTCACACCAGCTATCCAGGGACCCAAAAACTTTTCCACCCCCACAGTTCATGGCTGCCACTAACAGCATCTTAGTATTCTACCTGGAGGCCCAAGAATCAGCCCACCTGAACATACTAACACCCATGCCAGTGTATACCACTCAGTGGCCCAAGGAAAGCCAAATGCAGCCCCAGCTGCCACCACTGGAGTCCAAAGCATGACCTACTTAAAATCCCAGTACACAGAAAACCTGCCACACAACCTGCACTAATAACTGCATCCTACGCCACTGAGAAAATTACAGATCTCACTGATGCTGTTTACAACCAAAGAAATCATATGAAGACTGTACTACTTCCTGTACCTAAAATGAAAACCAAAGTGCCCTATTCAAAAAACTTCATAGATTTGTCCTCAGGAAAAAGTCCTCCCTTATAAAAGCAAATTCAAAAAAGTGGAAGAAGCTACGATTATACCAGATGCACAGATATCAGTGTAAGGACATGGGAAACATGAAAAAGCAAGGAAACATGACACCTCCAAAGGAACACAATAATTCTCCAGAGACATATTCCAATAAAAAAAATCACAGAATCTTAGAAGAATTAAAATTATTGACATTCAAGAAGTTCAATGAGATACAAGAGAATTCTGAAAAACAAAGAAATCAGAAAAACCATTTACAATATGAATAAGAAATTTACCAAAGAGATATCATAAAAAATAATTGAATAGAAATTCTGGAACTAAAGAATTCATTGATTGACCAACAGAATACATTTGAAAACTTCAAGAGCAGACTACATCCAGAAGAAGAAAGAATCTCAGAACTTGAAGCTAGGTATTTTAAAATAACCAAGTAGACAAAAATAAATTTAAAAGAATTAAGTAAGCCTTCATGATACATGGGACATCATAAAGTGACCAAATGTATAAATTATCAGTATTCCAGGAGGAGAAGAGAGAGCAAAAGGGTTCTAAAACCTATTTAAAGAGATGATAGTAGAAAACATCCCAAATTTAACAAGGGACTTAGATATTCAGATACATGAGGCATAGTGATCTCGAAACAAATACAGTGCAAAAATGTGCTATGTGGCACATTACAGTCAAAATGTCTAAATGCCAATGACAAAGAAAAAATTCTAAAAATAGTAAGATACATGTCTAGTCACCTGTAAAGGAACCCTCATCAGACTAATAGTGGATTTCTCAGTAGACATCTTACAGGCCAGGAGGGCATGAGATGATATATTCAAAATGCAAGAAGGAAAAAAAAAACTGTCAAAGATACTACAACCAGCCAAATTATCCTGCATAATTGAAGGAAAATATACAGTCTTTCCCAGGCAAGCAAAAGCTAAAAGAATTCATCACCACTTGACTGAAATCATCAAGGAAGCCTTAAACCTGGAAGTGAGGGGACATTTACCATTACAAAACACACAAAAGTATAAAATTCAATGGTAAACCAAACACACAAATGAGAAACAGAAAGAATTCAAATGATATCACTACAGATAAAAAGGATATCACTATAGATCAATGGCAAACCACAATGAAAAACAATAAGAAAAAAAGAAACTAAGAATATACAAAGCAACCAGAAAACAATTAACAATATGATAGAAACAAACCTCATATATCAATAATAACCTTGAATGTAAATGGATAAATTCTTTACTTAATAGATACAGACTGGCTGAATGAATTTAAAAACTACATGATCCATTTATATTATGCCTACAGAAAACACATTTTACCTGTAAAGACATATAAACTAAAAGGAAAGCAATGGGAAAATATATTTTACACAAATGTAAATCAAAAGTGAGCAGGAGGAGCTACACTTAGATAAAACAGACGTTAAGACTCAAACAATAAAAATCAATAAAAAAAGACAAAGAAGGCCATTATATAATGATAAAGGGATCAATCTAGCAAGAGGAAAGAATTATTCTAAATATATAGTTAGCCAACACTGGAGTACCTAGATTAATAAAGCAAATATTATCAGATCTAAAAAGAGAGATAGACTCTGCATTAGTCTGTTTTTGCATTGCTATAAAGAACTGCCCAAGACAGGGTAATTTATAAAGAAAAGAAGTTTAATTGACTCATAGTTCCACATAGCTGGGGAGGCCTCAGAAAACTTACAATCATGGCAGAAGGGAAAGTAGGCACCTTCTTCACAAGATGGCAGGAGAGAGCATGAGCATTTGAAGGAGGAATTATCAAACACTTATAAAACCATCAAATCTCGTGTAACTCACTCACTGTCACAAGAACAGCATGGAGGAAACTGCCCCATGAGCCCAATCACCTCCCTCCCTCATACATGGGGATTACAAGTACCTCATTCAACACATGCAGATTACAATTTGAGATGAGACTTGGGTGGGGACACAGAACCAAACCATATCAGACTCCAATATAATAATAGCGGGGGACGTTAATATCCCATTCTCAGCATTAGATGGATCATCAAGACAGAAAATCAATTAAGAAAAATTGGATAAAAACTAGACTTTAGACAAAATGGACCAAACAGACATTTTTAAAACAATTTACCCTGCAACTTGAGAATGTACATTATTCTCACCAGCACATGGTGCATTCGCCAGGAGAGACCATATATCTGGCTCCAAAACAACTATCAACAAAATTTTTAAAACTAAAATCATTTCAAGCATCCGCTCAGACCACAGTGGAATAAAATGAGAAATCAATACCAAGAAGAACTTTAGAAAATATACAAACACATGGAAGTTAAACAACAAGCTCCTAAATGACAATTGGGTCAATCAAAAAAATTTCTTAAAACAAATGAAAATGGAAACAGCATGTATCAAAACCTACAGGATACAGAAAAAACAGCACTAAAAGAAAAGTTTATAGCAAGAAATTCCTGCATCAAAAAAGTAGAAAGACTTCAAATAAGCAATTTAATGATGCAATTAAAGGAACGAGCAAGCAAGAACAAAACACATTCAAAATTAGCAGAAGGAAATAAATAATAAAGAGCAAAACTAAACAAAATAGTGACTTAAAAATGGTACAACAAACCAGTGAAAAGTTAGTTTCTTGAAAAGATGAAAAAAATTAATAAACCACTAGCTAAACTAACCAAGATGAGAGAAGACCCAAGTAAACAAAATCAGAAATGAAAAAGGAGGTATCAGAACAGATACCACAGAAATACAAAAGATCATCAGGGACTATTATGAACAACTATACGCTGACAGACTGGAGTATCTAGAGGAAATGGATAAATTCAAGAAAACACACAACTTGCCAAGATTAAGTCAGGAAGAAATAGTAAACCTGAATGGAACAATAATAAGCAGTGAGATTGAATCACTAATAAAAAGTCTCCCACACACTAAGGCAGGTATCCTTAAAGAAGAGGAGTCAAAGACAGTAGATAGAGTTGGAGGAAGAGAAATGGGTAATAAAAGAAGAGCTTAGCAAGGAGAGGGCAGATGCTTCTATTCCTAAGCTTGTCATTAGAAACGTTGCATATATGTGTTTGAATTACTTCTTGTAAATCAGGGAGAGAAACTTCCTATCACTACCTCTCACATCTGCTGCTGTATCAGGCTCTTCATTTTTGTTCCAGGTAGCAGCTATTGTAGACTACTTCCTTACCAGTGAACACTGTCTGGGGAGTTAAGAAAGAAAAACTTTCAGTGTCCCAAGGTGACTGACTAGAATAATATAAATTTCTGTGGTAAAATGAAGAAAAGAAAAAATAATAACAAATCTCCCAACACACAAAACCCAGGACTGCATGGATTTACTGTCAAAATCTACTAAACATATAAAGAATGAATAATATCAATCTTCCTGAAACTCTTACAAAATAATGAAGAGGAGGGAATTCTCCTTAATTCATTCTACAAAGACATCATGACCCTGATATCAAAACTAGATAAGGATACAAAAATGAAAAGAAAAGAAAACTACAGGCCAATATACTTGATGAGCATTGACATAAAAATCCTCAAAAAATACTAGGAGATAGAATGCAGCAGCATATCAAAAAGTTAACACACCATGATCAAGTGGGATTTATATCAGAGATGCAATGATAGTTCAACATAGGCAAGTCAATATATGTGATACATTACATCAATGAAATTAAAAACTAAAACCATATAATCATCTCAATGGATGCAGAAAATGCAACTGATAAAAATCAACATTGCTTCATGATAAAAACTCTCAAAGTAGGTATAGAAGGAACATACCTCAAAATAATAAAGTCCATATACAACAAATTCATAGCTAACATCATACTGAATGGGGAAAAGTTGCAAACCTTTCCTCTAAGAACTGAAACAACACACTTTCACCATTCCTATTCAACATAATACTGGAAGTCCTAGCCAGAACAATCATACAAGAGAAATAAATAAATGAAATCCAAAGTGGAAAGAGGAAGCTAAATTGTCCCTCTTTGCAGATAACATAATCTTATATTTAGAAAAACCAAAAGACTTTAATTGTTAGAACTGATAGATGAATTCTCTAAAGTTGCAGGATACAAAATCAACATAAAAAATCAATGTGTTCATATACTAACGATGGAACAGCCAAAAAAGAAATCAATAAGGCAATATCATTTATAATACCTATAAAAAATAAAGCATAAAGTAGTAAGTGTGACCAAGGAAATTAAAATCTCTACAAGGAAAATTACAAAATACAGATGAAAGAAACTGAAAAGGACACAAACAAATGGAAAGACATCTCACGTTCAAGAATTAGAAGAATTAACATGGATAAAACGTCCATACTGCCCTAAGCCATCTACAGATTCAATGCAATCCCTATTAAAATGCCAATGACATTATTCATATCAATAAAAATAAAATCCTAAAATGTATGAAACCAAAATGAGCCCAAATAGGCAAACAAATCCTGTGCAAAAACAACAAAGCTGGAGGCATGACACCACCTGACTTCAAAATATATTACAAGGGTATAGCAACCAAAACAGCATGGTATTGATATAAAAATAGATAATGGAACAGATTAGAGAACCCAGATGTAAGGTTACATGTTTACAGCCAACTGATTTTCAAAATAGGCATGAAGATCAGACATGGGAAAGAATATCCTCTTCAATAAATTAGGCTGGGAAAATTGGATATCCATATGCAGAAGAATGAAACTGTATCCTTAGCTCTCAGTATATACAAAAATCAACTCAAGATGGATTAAAGAATTAAATGTAAGACCTAAAACTATAACACCACCAGAAGAAAGCATAAGGAAAACACTCCAGAGTATTGGTCTAGGCAAAGATTTTATGGCTAAGGCCTCAAAAGCACAGACAACTCAACAAAAATAGACAAACCTACTATACCAAACTAAAAAGCTTCTTTACAGCAATGAAAACAGTCAACAGGGTAAAAAGACAACTACTGAATGGGAGAAAATATTTGCAATTTATTCATCCAAAAAGGGATTAATATCCAGGATATATAAGGAACAATACAAAACAAATAATCCTATTAAAAAGTTTGCAAAGGACTTGAATTGGCATTTCTCAGAAGACATACCAATGTCCAACAAGTAGATGAAAAAATGCTCAAAATAACTAATAATCAGAAAAATGCAAATCAAGACAACAATGAGATATTATCTTAACCCAGTTAGAATGGCTATTATTAAAATGATCAAAAAAAAGAGAAGCTGAAAAAGATATAAAGAAAAGGGAACTCGTATACACTGTTAGTGGGAATGTAAATTAGTACAATCATTATAGAAAATGGTATGGAGATAACTCAAAAACTAAAAATGCATCTGCCATATGACCCACCAATTCCACTACAGGGATATCTATTCAAAGGAAATGAAATCAGTATGTCACTGGGATATCTGCACGTGCATGTTTATCACAGGACTATTCATAATAACAAAAATATGCAATCAAGCTAAGTGTCCATCAACAGATGAATGGATAAGAAAATGTGGTATATATACACAGTGAAATACTACTTGGCCATAAAAAAGAAGGAAATCATGTCATTTGCATCAACATGGATGGAACTGGAGGTCATTACAGTAAGTGAAATAACCTAGGCACAGATAAACAAGTATTGCCTGTTCTCATTCATATTTGGAAGCTACAAAATTAGATCTTTTCAATGTAGAGAGTAGAGTAATAGACACTAGAGGCTGGGAAGAGTGGATGGGCAGGAGGGAGTATGAAGAGAAATAGATCAATGAGTACGATGATACATTAGAAAAAATGTGCAAGTTATACTATTTGAGAACATAGTAGAGGGATTACAGTTAACAACAATGTATCGTATATTTCAAAGTAGCTAGCTGCTTCCAACACATAAAAATGATCATCTCAAATATCCTGTCGTGATCATTGCATATTACATTTTGCATGTAACAAAATATCACATGTACTCCTTAAATACGTAAAACATCATGTATCACTAAAAAAGGCCTATGCTTAACCTCTGCAAATTGGGAAGCAGCAAAGGCCAAAATAAAAATAAGGCTCAACTAAAGTTAGCTGTTAGCTGAAATACTGAAGACTGCCTAGAATCTTGAAGTGTTACTGTCAGTAGCACTACAAGAAGTTATTTTGCCCAGCCCCCTGCCTTAAGGCAGATGAGTATTTAACTGAATTTGTTCTCTTACCAAAGAACACAGAGAAAGAAACACACATTTCAGTATAAATGGCTACTACAATATCTTATTCACCCCATCAGTTAAAAGTTTTACCTCTGCAATACAAAATCTCATGAATTTATGCTATCTCAAACACACAATGATTCCTCTATTTCTTTTCATTTAAAATTGAAGACTTGGTTGGGTATTACGTTGCCAAAACTACTGAAAAATGCTTCATGATAGGTCAGTAATCCAGAAGAGAACAATCTTAATTCCTTCTTTTTATGCCCAACCTCCAGTCTTCACCAGTATGGGTCAAGTGCTAAACAGATCCACAAGAAAAGGAAACTAACATAAAATCCACTCAGTCTGGGAACATATTGTTTCTTGTGTTAAAGTGCAACAATGTGTTGACATAACATCTCAGTATCTTATAATTCAGGCAATGAAAAGTTTTTAACTCCTTTCTACTTTGGGCTCAGGCCAAAGTGATGAAGTTAACTTTAGCTCCTCAGGAAGGACTCAACTCTAAGGCTATGGGTACTTACCATACCATCTCAAAAGAAGCTGACCAGAGATGGAAAGCCTTTAATCTCCATGGTCACTACTAAACTTTATATATTTTAAGCATTTTTGGAAGTATAAATGTCCACTCTACCCAGATTTAGAGAATGTCTTTCAGCATGGCTCACCATCAACAGACAAAAGGAGGGACATATCATTATCTTTGCTTGGTCCTACCCTTGACAATGCTGCAAATTACTTAGAATTTTTTTTTAGCATAAAAGTATTTTCTAGAATATTCCCTGAACCAAAACGCCCGACATAAAATTTAAAAATGCATAAAAATGGGTTCCCTTTCCATTTCAATTAGCTTCAGTGAATACATGTTTACTGATCTACTACCTTCATACCCAGCTTTAGGTTACACACATGGGGAATCAAAAGAAAAAGATACTGCCTTTAACAATAAAGTGCCCCCAATATTGTGAGATGAGGCATTTGTACAAAATTACAAAACTATCATATTTCTAAAATCTGAGTACAGAGAATCTCGTTTCTTGACTAAGCAAATATGCACAATTTCCAAATATCCTTCCATCTCATTATTGAGAAAATGATATTCACTTCAAATGTAACTGTATTTATGGATTCAATTGCATCCTAAATTGGAGGAAAAAAATAGCGCCAACAGATTACTAATTCCCACAGTGAAACAGGAGGATTTCCCTTATCCCCCTAGCAGGGTATGTGACAGGGGTGTGGCTGGCTTCTTTAGTGCCCTGCTGCTCAAACCCCTAGGGGGAGCATGAGACGAGCAGGTAGTGGGGAGTGTTTTGGCTCTCCAACCCTATGGCAGCGTCTAGAGTTGAGTGTTTACAGCTCCTGAAGCCCCAGTGAGTGTGTGTTACAGTATGCTCCTTCAGTTTTGCCATCTGCAGGTGGCTTGCACTAATCAGCTCAATTAGATCCTCTGCCTTATCGCAAGAACAGAGGGCTTTCTGTATCCTGGGTTCTTGCCCCAGTGTACTGGAAAAATTGGATCACATGTGGCCTTAAAGGATGGGTGCAAGGTTTTATTGAGCAGTGGAAGTTGCTCTCAGCAAGGTGGATAGGGAGCCAGAGGGGGATAGAGTGGGAAGGTGGTCTTCCCCTGGAGTCAGGCCGCCCAGTGGCCGGATTCTCCTCCAACCGTCCCCGACTAAATTCCATGTCGTCCCACCATCGATGGCCTGTGGCATCTGCTGGTGTCTGTCGGTGTGCTCTTCTGCTTCTCTCATCATCCAGCCACCTGTGTGTGTGTGCCTGTTAGGGTCTCGGGATTCTTATGGGCACAGGATGGGGGGGCGTGGTGAGCCATAGTGGTCTTGGAAAACGCAACATTTTGGTGCAAAAACAGGAGTGTCTATCCTCACTTAGGTCCATAGGCAAAGGCCTGAGGGTGGAGCCCTTGCCAGGGACCCCATCCTTCTCTACCGAGTACTTCCCTGCTCCTCTCCCATATCAACAGCAAGTTATACCTTTTAAAATACATTCCACTGTTGCGGTCAGTCCAGATATAACAACATTGCTGCATGATGCTCAATGTTACCCCTTCCCTGAAGCCATAGAGACAAACTAAGCCATATAAATATATTAAAATTGACATTCTCCAAATAGTCAAAGAAATGTCAATTAAACAAAAAGATGTAATTTTTGCTCATCCATTGTCAAAGATATTTCTAAATTATTGAACTGATGATGGAAGGTGTAGGAAAGTTTCCTTAATCACAAATCGTTTAAATATAAAATATTATCCTCCTGGAAAATAATTTCCCAATAGATAACACAAAGATTTATGAAATTTACATACCAGTAATACCTATTTCAGCATGTAATTCAGCATTTAGCTATTACGGGAGAAAATGTGTGGTTTTACTCTATTTTGGGACAAATAGAAATACTGACTTTCCTATTCCTTTGAGGTTAAATGCAGCAATATGACTAGTTCTAAGCAATGAAATGTAAGCATGAATACTTCACTGCTAGGCAGATGCATTTAAAAGCCAGTAAACAATTCTCTACATTCTTATTCCCTGCCAAGGTGTTCATGGGAGCACATATTGAGAGGGCAGCATCAGAAAATGATGGAGCTCAGTGAATTTGCATCTCTGCTTATTAAGCAGAGCTCCCCTATCAACCTGCAATGGAATTGTATTGTGAGCAAGAAACAAACCATTGGTTTAAGCTATAAAGATTTCCCAATATTTGTTAGCACAACATAAACTAGCCTATCCTGACTGATATAGTAGTCTATCTTTAAAAAATGAATATGAATGTGCATAAATGTATTTTTAAATAATGCTAGTAAATTGGAAATAACCTAAAAGACCCACAATATAAAATTTTAAAATTACACTGTAGCAAATCTATATAGTATACTACTATGCAGCTGTGAAAGAAAAATATCTTGGGCCCCCAAAATCACTAAGGAAAACAAGCTGGAAACTGCTTAGGGCAAACCTGCCTCCAATTCTATCCAAAGTTATCCCTCTGCTCACTGAGATAGATGCATATCTGATTGCCTCCTTTGGAAAGGCTAATCAGAAACTCAAAAGAATGCAACCTTTCCTGTCTCACCTATCTGTGACCTGGAAGCTCCCTTCCCGCTTTGAGTCTTCCTGCCTTTACTTCAAGTTGTCCCACCTTTCTGTACTGAACAAATGTACTTCTTACATATATTAATTGATGTCTCATGTCTCTGTAAAATGTATAAAACCAAGCTGTGCCCCGACCACCTTGGGCACATGTCATCAGGACTTCCTGAGGCTGTATCACAGGTGCATCCTCAACCTTGGCAAAATAAACTTTCTAAATTAACTGAGACCTGACTGGGTTCACACAGCCATTAAAAATTATACTGCATATGTATATTTACTGACAAACATATTCATTATATTACATTGAGTGAATAAAGCAAAAAAACATGTATTGTATGATCCAATTTTTGTTACAAACACACACACCATGTACAAACACCAAAATGTTAACATCGGTTATGGCTGGTGATGAACTTATGATTTCTCCCTCTTTCCTCTTGTTTGAATTTCTTGTCTAAAATAAAGATTCCATTATTTGTATAATAAAAAACAAAACATTGATTTTTTAAATGAGTGAGGTTACTATTCTTAGACCTCATTGAGGTTAATTCATTTTAAGGAATGGAGATTTTTTTGCCTCTACAAATAGGAAATAAACAGTACCTGCATTTAGTTTAAACAACAGTAAAGGTAAGTTTTTAAAAATCCACCACAGATAATATGGATTTTCAGCAAAAAATAGATAAGTCTGATTTATTACCTTTCATTTTCCTAGTAGATGGAATGTTCTTTTACTCACAAACCTCCTGTTACAAGTAGGAGACTTGAGCCAAGACCCTGAGGGGTGATTTTTAATTGTTAATGTTGAACTCTGGCGAAAAACAGAGACTATTGTTATGTAATTCATGGAAGCTCTCAACCTTTTCAACTTCATTTTTATGCCACCACTTCAAGTGTCACACACTAGCTGTATTTTGAAAGGGAATTGTAGGAAAACTAGTAGCTTTTAATAGGCTAAAAATTTTCTTCTACTTAAGAGACCTCTGCTACTGAATGCCCTATCAGGATGAAAATTTACACCTCTTATTACTGCCATGATGCTTCACTACTGATTCTCATGGCAGGGTTGGGGATGGAGGGGTAAGATTTCATGTCAAAACCCATATAATTATGATATGAATTGATGTGCACCCATGCACACTTTGTTTGAGGCTTTTATTTACCACTATCTACTCCCTCAAAAAAATGAAAATTAGCAAAGCTAAGAAAATTGATACACTATAAAGAAGTTCATAGATACGAGAACCTCTAAAGACAAAAAGGTTCACACTTGGGTATACTTAGTTTTGACCACTAAATTACATAAACTTCTCATATTTAAACATCTGTGTTAATGCTCAGATAGCTAAGGTAAAAAGGCATATCATTCATTGATTCAACAACCATTTGAGTACCTACTGTGTACCTGGCATTGTACTAGATTGCCAGGACACAGTGATGAACTAAAATAAACATGATCCCAGTTCTCCTGGACTTATAGGTAATGATACAAGGTGATAATGACTAGAATCAAAATATATACAAAGAATTATTGATCTTTGGTGATGGAGAGTGATGGATGAGGAGCAGATTGGCTTTGTATGAAAATCATTTTGTATGCTTTGTGAAGAATGGGTTGAAGAAATAAAAGAATAACATCAGAGAGACTGAATTGGAAAACTACTGTATAGCTAAGTGAACAACTATGGGCTGATACTATAAAGCACTGGCAGTGGGGATAGAGGGGATGGGGAAAGGATATGGGAGATACTAAGGATGTTGATTTCAACAGAACTTCCAAGATCAGTTGTATACTGAAAGGAGTTTAGGGCAGACAAAAATTGAGTCATAAACAACTTTCTACCTTTGGCAACTTGGTGAATCTAAGTATCCTTAAACAAACAATACAGGAAGTACTAGGGGAAGAAGAGGTTATGCAGAGAGAGAGAAAACATAATGAATTCAAGATATATTTATACTAGGTGCCACCATGATTGTAACTATTAGGAAAACAGCGTATCCTCCTCCAATCTTACCATCTTTCATATCACTTTATTTACTTTCCAGCATTTAACATGTTTGGTAACTAGCTTATTTCATATCAAATCTAAGACATCTTTATTTGCAATGCTTACAAAGGTTTGGTATTTTAAGAAAAAGGAAATAAAATGCTTCCTTGTTAAACTGATTATAGAATACATCCCAATTACGTAGATGATGTGAAAATGTGAAAAAAGGGGCACTTCAGAATCAATAAAATAAATTATTTTGTTATATGTTTGTTTTTTGTTTAATTTTTTGTTATGTTCTACTTAATAGTAATCTTCATGGAAACATTGGCATTATTTCTTTTTGCTCATTATTTTATTTCTAGCAGCCAGCACAAGGCCTGGCATAACAGTATCTCCTTGATAAATATTTGTTAGTTTTGAAAAAAGGAGAGGGTAGGAGGGAGAAGAGAGTAAGCAAAGATAGATCTGGTCTCTGATCTCATAGAGCTTATCGTCTAAAGAGCCAATCTGAAGAACAGATATTATCAAGTAATTTTAATAGAGAAATTACAGGGTTCTGTAGGAAATGTATAAAATATAATATAAGCATAATTTGAAGAGAGTCAAGGATAGCTTTCTGAAAGAAGAAAAAACTAGTGTTTCACCTCCTGAATAATAAACAATACCAAGTTGGCTAAGGAAGACGGGAAATGAGTGTCTCTCTGTTCATGCTGCTGTAACAAAATACCTTAAATTAAGCAACTTAGAAAGAACAGAAATGAATTTCTTACAGGTCTGGATACTTGAGAAATCAAGATAAAGGCTCCAGCAGATTCAGTGTCTGGCGAGGGCTGTTCTCTGCTTCCAAAATAGCACCTTGTTACTGTGTCCCAGTAGAAGGGCAAAAGGTACTGGGGCACTCCCTTCAACCTTTTTCATAAAAGCATTAATACATTAATGAGAGCAGAGCCCTCATGGATTAATCACTTCCCCAAAGGTCCCACCTCCCAATAGCATCGTCTGGGGGTTTAAGTTCCAATATGTGAATTTTGGAAGGACACATGAATTCAAACCATACCATTACATCCTGGCCACCCAAAATTCATGTGCTCACATAAAAAAAAAATGCATTAATTTCCTCCCAATAGCCACAAAAGTCTTAACTTTTTCCAGCATCAACTTTAAGGTCTAAGTCCAAAGTCTCATCGAAATATGATCTAAATCAGATATTTATGATACTAAATGTACTATTCATCCTGAGGCAAATTTTTCCTCTAGCTCTGAGCCTGCAGAGTCAAATCATGTATGTGTTTCCAAAATACAATGGTGGAACAGGCATCAGATAAACACTCCTATTCCAAAAGGAAGAAATGGGAAAAAGGAATGGAGTAACAGGTCTTGAATAAATCTAAATCCTCAAATACAAACAAGATTAAATCTTGAGGCTTGAGAGTAATCTTCTTTGACTTCATGTCCTACTTTCCAGACACACTCGTGTGAGTACCCTGAGGCTCCTGGAAACCTTACCCCCCATGGCTTTGCTGGATTCAGCCCACACAGCAGCTTTCACATGTTGAAGTCACATGCTTGAGACTCCCCAAGGCTGGAACTGCACACTGGTGACTCTACCGGTCTGGGGGCCTAGGGGTATCCCTATCCTCGTGGCTTCACTAGATACTGCCCTTAGGGGAGCTGTCTGTAGCAGCCCTGACCCCATGGCTACACTGGATATTGGCTTTGGTGTGGGGTTCTCTGTGGTAGTCCCAATCCCACAGCTCCATTGGGTACTTTTCTAGTGAGGACTCTCAGCAGCAGCCCCAACCCTAGGCCAGTTCTCTGCCTGGGTCCTGAGGCTTTCCAAGGCATCCTTTGAAATACATGTAGAAGCAGCCATGTGTCCACAGCTTATGCAGTCTGCAGGTCTGCAGTAAGCACCACATGAATGGCACCAAGGTTGACTGCTTGTGCCCTCTTAAGTGGTGGCCCAAGCCCCACCTGAGCATGCCTGAGTCACAGTTCGGGTGGCTAAGGACCATGTGCTAGAATGCAGCAAAGAAGAAACCAGGCCACCCAGGGCTGCAAGCCCTGAGGTCCCATGGGTGCCCTGGGCCCCTCCCTTAAAACTGCTCTGCCCTCAAGACCCTGGAACTGTAGGCTTGTAACAGAAGTGGTAGCCTCAAAGATCTCTGAAATGCCTTATGGTCATTCTTCCATTGTTTTGATTAATGGCATCTGGATTCTTCTATTTATACTGATCTCCTTATCAAACATTCTCTTGGCCACACCCCTGGTGTTCTTCCAGTTTTTATTTCTCTACATGGCTAAAATAAGAATTTTCCAAATTTTCAAGTTCTGCTTTCCTTTTGGTTATGAATTCCATCTTTGATTTGTGTCTGTCTTCTCTCATTTTACTATAAGCAGTCCAGAGAAGCCATGCAGCATTCCAAATACTTTGCTTAGAAATTTCTTCTGCCAAATATCCTAGTTCATAGCTCTTAAGTACTACCTTCTACAATATACCAGTACATGGATGCAATTCAGCCAAGTTCTTTGTCAATCTGCAACAAGAATGGCTCTTCTTCCTGTTTCCAATACCTTGTTCTTCATCTCCATATGAGACCTCATCAAAATTGTCTTTACTGTCCATATTTCTACCAGCATTCTGTCATGACCACTTAAGTATTCTCTAAGAAGATTAAGCCTTCTTTATCTTCTTCTGAGCTGTCACTAGAATAGCCCTTTACAAGCCTCTATTACCCAGGTCCAAAGCCATTTCACATTTTTGGGTATTTATTATAGTAACACCTGGCTTTTGGCTATCAATTTCTGTCTTAGTCCATGCCTGCTGCTATAACAAAATATCTTTGACTGTATAATTTATAAATAAAAGAAATTTATTTCTCACAATTACAAAGGCTAGGAAGTTCAAGATCAAGGCACTGGCAGGTTCAGTATCTGATTAGTTCTCTCTTCAAAAATGATGCCTCTCACTGCAACTTCACATGGCAGAAGAAATGAAAGGGACCAGGGCAGTGTCTTTGGCCTCTTTCATGAAGTCACTAAGCCCATTCATGATAACTCCACCCTGATAAATTAATCACCTCCTAAAGGCCCCACTCTTGATACTATCACATTGGCAATTAAGTTTTAACATTTGAATTTGAGGGGCACACAATTGAAACCACCTTTGCAAAATTATAACTGAGGAAATTATGACAGTGAAAGGAATCAGACCTAACTGACTCTATCTCGCTTCTAACCCTTAAGTTGCTCTTGTCCATTCCCGGGCATAGGCCGAACTAACTTTGGGAAAGAATTAAGTTCATGGTTTGACTCTGAAACAAAATTAACAGCCCTTTCCTGAAAAGACCCCCTTCTTGCCTGGGGTCCAGTCTGTCTTTGCAGGATAAACAAATTAGCTACAAGATTAGAAATTACAATTTAGGGGTCATGCAGCCCCAGGCTTCAAGAGCCTGAACCTCCCCAAATTGCTCCTGGGGATAACATCAGTATTGTAAAACCTAAGATCAGTGCTTAAGATATTTTGCAGACCCTGCACTCCTTGGATCAGCTAACACCACCCAGACCAGTAATCTAACCCAATCAGTTCTTCCATCGCACCCAGGAATAGACGACATTAAGAAAACCTAACTTAGGTGGCAGGTCGCAGTGGCTCACGCCTGTAATCCCAGCACTTTGGGAGGCCAAGGCGGGTGGATCACGAGGTCAGGAGATCGAGACCATCCTGCCTAACACGGAGAAACCGTCTCTACTAAAAATACAAAAAAATTAGCCGGGTGTGGTGGCGGGCGCCTGTAGTTCCAGCTACTCGGGAGGCTGAGGCAGGAGAATGGCGTGAACCTGGGAGACGGAGCTTGCCGTGAGCGGAGATCAGAGATCGTGCCACTTGCACTCCAGCCTGGGTGACACAGTGAGACTCCATAAAAAAAAAAAAAAAAAAAAAAAAAAAACCAAAACAAAACAAAAAAAGAAAACCTAACTTCGACCCCCTATGATTCCATCTCCGACCTGAACAATCAGCACTCCCCACTTCCCAAGCCCCTAACCGCCAAATTATCTTTTTTTTTTTTTTTTTTTTGAGATGGAGTCTTGCTCTGTCACCCAGGCTGGAGTGCAGTGGCGCAATCTCGGCTCACCGCAAGCTCCACCTCCTGGGTTCACGCCATTCTCCTGCCTCAGCCTCTCCGAGTAGCTGGGACTACAGGTGCCCGCCACCACGCCCAGCTAATTTTTTTGTATTTTTAGTAGAGTCGGGGTTTCACCGTGGTCTCAATCTCCTGACCTTGTGATCCGCCCGCCTCGGCCTCCCAAAGTGCTGGGATTACAAGTGTGAGCCACCGCGCCCTGCCAAATTATCTTTAAAAACTCTGATCCCCCAACGCTCGAGGAGACTGATTTGAGTAATAATAAAACTCTGGTCTCCCGCACAGCTGGCTCTGTGTGAGTTACCCTTTCTCCATTGCAATCCCTCTGTCTTGATAAATTGGTTCTGTCTAGGCAGTGGGAAAGGTGAACCCATTGGGCCGTTACACAATCAGACAATAATGGAGTGTTATAACACACAGAATAGCATATAAAAGTAGTAGTCAAAGTCCTGAGATAAAAGAGAACATGAGGTGTTTGAGAAACTAAGACCATTGTATCTGTAGCATAGCAAGTGAGCAAGAAAGTGGCAAGAGATGACATTGGAGGGTAGGAAGGGTCTAGAATTTTTAAACTGAGATATGACTTAAATACCATTTAAAACATGCTTTTAAAACATAAAAATTGGCTGGGTGTGGTGGCTCACGCCTGTAATCCCAGCACTTTGAGAAATGAAAGTGGGCAGATCACTTGAGGCGAGGAATTCAAAACCAGCCTGGGTAGCATGGAGAAACACCGTCTCCACAAAAAAAAAAAAAATATATATATATATATATATATATACACACACACACACAAAAAGTAGTCAAGCATGGTGGTGGGCACCTGTAGTCCCAGTTACTTGGGAGGCTGAAGCATGAGAATCACTTTAACCCAGGAGGTGGAAGTTGCAGTGAGCTGAGATCGCACTACTGCACTCCAGCCTAGGCAACAGAGCAAGACTCTGTCCCAAAAATAAATAAATACTAAATACATAAATAATAAAGTATAAAATGTGGTGTTTTTTAGTACATTCATAAAGTTTTGCAACCATCAACACTATTTTATTCCAGAACATTTTTTCTTACTCCCCTCAAAAAATCTTATATCCATTAGCAGCCATTTCCCTTCCTCTCAACCCCCGAAGACCACTAATTCTATTTTTGTCTCTATGGTATCTCCTATTATGGATATTTCACAAAAAATGAATTATATGATGTGTGGCCTTTTGTGTCTGGCTCCTTTCACAAGGCATAATGTTTGTTAGATTTACTGTAGCATGTGTTAATACTGCATTCTTTCTTATTGATGAATAATATTCTAGTGGATATATTATGGATATACCACATTTGTTTACACATTTATCAGTTGATGGACATTTTGGTTGTTTCCTCTTTTGTCTATTACTAATAATGCTTCTATGAATACTTGTGTACAAGTTTTTGTGTAGACATATGTTTCAATCTCTTGGGTACATACCTAGAAGTGGAATTGCTGTATTATATGGTATTTTGAAATTAAACAGAACCAGATTTTACAGTTTCCTTCTGTAAAGAACTAGATTTTACAGTTTCATTTAGACCACGGAATGATCTTTGATTTTACTCTATAGGACAACAAAAAGCTAATAAAAGGTTTATAGAAAAAGCATGGTATCATCTGAATTATATTTTTTAAAACTTTCTTTAGCTGCTATATGGAGAGTAGATTGAAAGAAAGCAAAAATGAATAAAGAAAAACTTATTGGGGTCTATTGCAAGACTAAAGAAACAGGTGATGGCCAGGACAAGAGAAAGTAGTGACAGTGAAACTGGCAGGACAGAGATGGATTTGAGAGATACTTCCCAATACAATTAACCTGATGTCATCATTGTTTAGATATTGTGAGTAAGGGAGAGAGAGATATTAAGATGTTTTGTAGTTGTGGTGACCTCTGCCAGAGCAATTCCCATAGACTGGTGAGAGAAAAATCCAGATTACGATGCATTCATTCAACAAATATTTATTGAGCACTTACTACATGCTAGGCACTGAGGATATACATCAATGAACAAACTAATAAAAATTTCTGTTCTCATAGAGCTTATAAAGTAGCAGAGGAAGAGAAAGATAGTAGAAAACAAAGCTAATAAGTTAATAAATAAATCATATAGTATGTTGGAATGTGGTAAGTGCTGTGGACAAATATGATTTGGAATAGTGAAGTTTATCTCTAAGGACATAATAATAACACATACTTAAATAGAGCTACTGAGTGCCACATACTTCTCTGTGCTTTACATATATTTACTCATTTAATCCTTTAATAACACTGAGATAGGTACAACTATTACCCCCATTTTACAAATGAGGAAACCGAGGCACAGAAAGATTAAGTAACTTACCCAAGTTCACACAGTTTGTAATTAGAATGGCTGGAATTCAAACTAAGATAATCTGGCTTCAAAGTTTGAGCTTATAACCACTATACTATACTGAAAAAGACAGATAGTATACTATTTATCTGAAAATCCAGCACCAAGAGAAGATTTTATTTTTAATCAAAGCTATTCAAGCATACTTTCAGGATAGGACAAAGGACGTAATGGAGACTGAAATCACTTATAGTGGGAATAACTTATAGAATGAGATCTCAGAAATGAGGTCTCGGAGGCTGGGTGCAGTGGCTCATGCCTATAATTCCAGCACTTTGGGAGGCCAAGGAGGGAAGATTGCTTGAGTTCAGGAATTTGAGATCAGGGTTCCCCAGGCTGGTCTTGAACTCCAGAGCTCAAGTGATCTCTTTTGTAGAGATGGTGAAACCTAGCTCTACAAAAAAAAAAAAAAAAAAAAAAAAAAGCCATGCCTGATGGCTTATGCCTATAGTCTCAGCTACTTAGGAGGCTGAGGTGGGGGCATTACTTGAGCCTAGGAGGTAGAGGCTGCAGTAAGCTGAGACTGTGCCATTGCACTCCAGCTTGGGTGACAGAATGAAACTGTTTCACCAGAAAAAAAAAAAAA
>NW_026652282.1:102455019-102518230 GCF_009828535.3 Hylobates moloch | reverse complement strand
AAAAAAAAAAAAAGAGAGGTCTTGGAGAAAGAGATGATGTTTGGTATACCTCCTAGGGGTAAAATTACCTACGGGTAGTTTACTAGTTTCTAATATTTGAGCGGGTAGGACTGAAAAAGAGACTCACTCTGGCACTGTGGGTGTCTTTTTGGTCAACTTCCTTAGATAATCCTGCCTAAATTATCTGACTTCTCCAGAAATATAAATGAAAAAAAAGAAATGTATATAACAATATAAGAGAGTCAGGCATGGTGGTTCATGCCTGTAATCCCAGCAACTTGGGAGGCCGAGGCAAACAGATTGTCTGAGATAAGGAGTTCAAAATCAGCCTGGCCAACATGGTGAAACCCCGTCTCTACTAAAAATATAAAAATTAGCCAGGCATGGTGGTACACGCCTGTAATCCCAGCTACTCGGGAGGCCGAGGCAGGAAAATCGCTTGAACCCAAGAGGCGGAGTTGCAGTGAGCCAAGATTGTGCCACTGCACTCCAGCCTGGGCAACAGAGCAAGACTCTGTCTCAAAAAAGAATATAAGAAAGAAGACATACATATAAGAACAGATCTGAAGCTGACACCCAAGCAGAATAGGCAAAACCAGATTACAATGAGGTGCCACAAAAAAAAGGAAAATAACAGGTGCATAACTCCCTTCCCTATGAAAGAGACTTCATAATTTCTTTTGGGAATAGCTTTGAACATGTTCAAGAGGCGTGGAGATTAGCCAAGAACCATTTCTCCCCATTTCCATACCTGTCTCACATTTCTTAGCAAAATTATCACAACTCAATCCAGTTGCTTTAGTTGGGTTGGATATGGTGTGACCTCCTTCCCATTTATAAGTTGATCAGAATATGCAGATGGGGTGAAGGTGAGTAGCTGCAGTCAGGCAAGAGGTCAAATACCATAAGAAATCAAGAGAAGGACAGTTCTTTTTTTTTTTTTTTTTTTTTTGAGACGGAGTCTTGCTCTGTCACCCAGGCTGGAGTGTAGTGGCGCAATCTCCGCTCACTGCAAGCTCCGCCTCCCGGGTTCACGCCATTCTCCTGCCTCAGCCTCTCCGAGTAGCTGGGACTACAGGCGCCAGCCACCATGCCCAGCTAATTTTTTGTATTTTTAGTAGAGACGGGGTTTCACAGTGGTCTCGATCTCCTGACCTCGTGATCCGCCCGCCTCGGCCTCCCAAAGTGCTGGGATTACAAGCGTGAGCCACCACGCCCAGACGGGAAAAGGACAGTTCTTTAAAAAAAAAAAAAAAAAAGTATTAAACTACACTAAAAATTAAGATCTGACTGCAGTAAGTGAAGGTTTACTAGATATTAACTCATAAACCGGCATCTGCACTACAAAGCTAGAGAAAATTGCTGAAGTACAAATGTGACCTTTTTGGTCTCTCAAAGCTCAACCCACCATCTGCCTATTCAATGCACAAACAATTTCTGGGAAGGGCCAGGAGAGAGCACATCGCCTGATTTAAAAGCAACAGAGGAAAGAAAAGGGTGACAACATGGGGGCACATTCTATAAAAACTCTGTGGATATTAGTGCTCCCTATTTTTACTGTTGAACTGACACGAGTCAGCCTCCCTCCACCAGAGGAACATGCTGTAAAGCAGACTGCCTATTTCCATTAATTACATCAAGATTTGAAAATCTGCATTTGGAAAGGGTTGATATTTTATTGGGAATGGGTTGGGGAAGGGGATGTTTAAGGGTTGATATATGTTAATTCCCTCTCTCATATAGATTCCACAACCAGCATCAACTTCAGGTTCTCAGGTGTTGATTTCTATAAGGGCACTGACTAATCCCAGTTTTTAGGAGGGAAACTGGAACAGTCACCAGTATGATCTGTAGCAGACTGGTTTGCTTCACACAGAGATAAACAATTCATGGCAAAGGGAGAGATTTAACTTAGAACATTTTTTTTTTCTTTTTTAGATGGAGTCTCAACTCTGTCGTCCAGGCTGGAGTGCAGTGGCGTGATCTCGGCTCACTGCAACCTCTGCCTCCCGGGGTCAAGCGATTTTCCTGCCTCAGTCTCCCAAGGAGCTGGGACTACAGGCATGTGCCACCACGCCCGGCTAATTTTTTGTATTTTTAGTAGAGACGGGGTTTCACCATGTTAGCCAGGATGGTCTCGATCTCCTGACCTCATGATCCACCCATCTCAGCCTCCCAAAGTGCTGGGATTACAGCCATGAGCCACCGCACCCAGCCAAGAAAAAATATTTATTCTATGTGCAATAGTAAAAGGAACAAACACTGTTGCAAAAATGAAATGCTTGCTGCATGAAAATATAATTTAAATATAGCTACTCCTGAAAGACTAAGAGCTGAAAGGATCCATATTGTGGGAAGCCATTTTACTCTCTAACAAGAATATTAAGAATCTTAAAACCCACAAATACTAGTGTACATTTCTATAAAGCCCTTTTTTTCTTCTCTCTTCTCTCCTTCACTCCTTTTTGCTGAAACTTAAAACAGAAACATATATATTGTAACCTTCTATTACACAGCGACATACAGGAGGAATAGTTATTATTTCAAAATAATATATACACATACATAATATGTGTATCATACATTTGACAAAATTTCTCAATGGCCATAAATATGAAGAAAACCCATATCCCCAGCATTTCTGCCAGTTGCAAAACTGCTCCAGGCTTGGACCTATTGGCCTGTAAAGTCAAATAGGTAAGTAAAGACTGAAATGAACATCCTCAAAGGGCCCTGAATTCAAAGAGAATATACTTCCTGTTCCAAGCCAGGAAATCTAAAGCAAATAACAAAATTTCTTCTGGACACTGAGGTTCAAGTTAGTCATCCCTCGGTATCCATGGAAGATTGGTTCCAGGACCACGCCTTTCACCCTCCACCCACCTCATACCAAAATCCACAGATGCTCAAGTCCCTTATATAAAATGTCATAGGATTTGCCTATAGCCTATGTACATCCTCCCATATAATTTAAATCATCTCTAGATTACTTTTAATATCTAATATAATGTAAATGCTATATAGTTGTTATACTGCATTGTTTCTTTATTTGTATTATTTTTATTGTTGTGTTATTTTAAATTTTTTTTTCCTCAGATATTTCGATCTGTGGTTGGTTGAATCCATGGATGCAGAACCCACGGATATAGAGGACCGACTGCAATGACACTAACAAACCAAAACAAAGGCTCACTTTCTGACAAAGGAGATAGTTCTGACCCTTCCTATCTGAGGAAGCAGCTCTTAAAACATGCGTAGAGTATCAGCAGGGCTGGTGTCATTGAGAAGCCAGTAAAACAGACAAAGTGAAGACATCTTAAAGATCTAGAAGCTCCCCCTCTTTGTGAACCACTCACCCCACTGCAAAATATATTCCCCGACAACACATGCATCCTCACAACCCCTTACAAACCCAATGCCTCTCACATACACACATGAGGAAAGCAAAGAGGAAAAGGTTATCAGGTATGGACTAAGGATCAATCTGAACAGACAAAACTTCTTTGTAATTATATTGCATTTTCTTTCGTTTCTCCCAGAGTACAAGCCAGTCCATTATTAGCACATTGCTCTTAAAATCCATTAAAGGACATACACAAGTAAATCAAACAGTATTTTAATTTTATTTGGATGATAGTGTAACTAAAAATTCAGTGAAAAAGAAAAATGGCTCTAACAGATAAATCAAGCACACGATGTCACCATTAGATTATTAAATTTCTCATTTCTGAAACGTAGTTACAGGGAGCTCTTTTCACATGCAAAAACATATATACACACGCATACTAACCAAATAGCTTGTTTTAGCTGTAATGGATATATAAAGAAATTGTTACATAGTAAAAGATAATTCAAGTATAGTCATCCCACAAAACATAAAAAAAAAAATCATAGCAGGTCTAAATTTACATTTCTCCCAAGGCTAGCATCATCATTACTATTATATACCAAAAACTTGATGTAGTGAGTGAGTATGTTCACTTATCTAAAAAGAACAGACCCAAGGTCAAAGCTTATGCTATCAGAGACATAAACATGAAACATCTGCCCAATGCTCTTAGCTAGAATTTTTCAATTCACTTTGGACATTCATTCCCAGATTAAAGGCCAGAAGGAACACTCTCAACTAACTGTGCATGTTAAATTTAAAAATAAAGTAATAAAGTGTCTTAGGACTTGGGACAGTGGAGGGGAATGGTCAAGGAGGAAGAGAATGATATCCTTATTCTTAGATAATGGACCATGCCCAATCAATAGTATCCAAAAAGCAGTCAGATATTTGGCCATCTATATCTTCTTTTGGCCTTCTCACAGCTGACTAACAATATTCTTCTACAAAGACAGAGAGCATTATACTGAAGCAACAGTGACTACAAATACAGTTGAGAAATACTAGGTTGGGGGGAAAGAAGATTCTGGAAATCTTTCTTTTTTGTACTCAGACCTCAGATCCATATTCTCTATGTTGTATTTGTAATCAGTAGTATTTCACATTGGGCAATATACTTCCCTGAGAGTTGCATGTAAATATAATTTTGTTACTCAAATCATAAAATGTAAAAAGAGACTGGGGTCAAGAGTTCATTAATTTCTTACTAGATCTTAGGCAAATCACTTATCTTCTCTGCATTTCAAATTTCTTACTTGCAAACTTAAAAAAAATGATACCATCTCCAGCTAAAAGCAAATATTTATTCACTGATTTTGTAAACCTGTCTTTTTGTGTGCTTGGCCTATTTAAAGATGGTAGACACCTACAATTGTATCTGAAGTCCTTATTCTGTTTAATAAGATAGAAAGGAACATATATATTTGATTTTGGAAGACATGTTAATAAAATACATTCTCTTTAGAATCAAAATTAAGGTTAAAATAGGTTATCAGAAAGCAAGTACAGGGGTGAGGTTTGGGAGACCAACTGGTAAGAAGTTTAGGAACAATTTAAGGTAAAGACTCAAATTTATGTATACATAACGTCCGGAACTAAAAAGAAGAAAGGAAACAAAAGGAAGGAGAAAAGAAGGAAAACAACAAAAAAGCCAGTCAAACTCAGTTTGTCACTTCGATACAAAGTTGTTAAATAAGAGTATCAGTGAAATTGTTGACCAAAGCCATCTGCTGTTTCTTCAAACTGAAACAACAGAATTGATTGGAAACAGATCCTAGATACTAACTCTCTCTTAAACAATTTTCAAAACCACTGGTAAACCACTATTTACCCCTAAGCCGTTAAGATTTCATACTCTGATCAAAATATACACAACAAAACATCACTAATTGCCTTTTCAAGAAATAACTTGGCCCAAGGTAAGTAACATCTGATACCTTTCTTATATTTTAAGCATTATTGATTAGAAATACCAAAGTATTAAAATCTCATTAATAAACACTTTTTTCATGATCCATTACTAAGTCCAGTAAGTCACAATAAAATTATTCTTCAGACAAAAATAACTGTTCAAATCCTGTGGTTGTTTAAACAAAGCGAAAAAAATATCTTAAAAGAACCTGCTTGTGACTGGTGGGTGTTATTTCATTTTAGAAATCCTGCAATCAAGATAGTATCTTCTATTAATCTGGACACAATTTTTCTAGCCTTGTTTCTTAGTTTCAAAGATATAAGAAGGAAATAATATGCTGTAGATATTTTTAAAACAACCAAAGGGCTAATAAGATGTAATTCCAAGCTCTATTCCAGCAAGAAAATTAATCACACTTTGTCTGAGTTCCAAATCCTATTTAAACTTTGGAAAGCAGGACTTTTCCCTGAGATTAGAGCACCATTCAAAAACAGATGCTTAAAGTTTCTTTTATTTTCAAGGACCATTACTAAGAATAATGTTTTAAAACAAGAATATGTTGGTTTTCCCTAAAAGTAAATTATTCTTTGGGTCACCAAAGCCTCAGCAAAATGCCTGAAATTATTAAGTGACATTTCGTTCAAGATACTCATGCTAGTTTGATCTACTATAATCATCTAAGGCCTCCATTTTTCAGCAACAAGTCCACCTGCTTGCCTGCATCACTCTTATTGTAAAACCTTATCTTCCTTTCCACCCCCAGACCACCTGGCTTAGAGTATCCTCAATGGGCACTTATATTCTGATATGTAATTCCTCCTTCCAACCCCCCCAAATTTTTTAAGTTTCTGCCCCTTTTAAGCCACCTCTTCATTTCTGCTGCCTCTCTCTGCTTGTTACCAATCCCAATACACACCACTTCCATCTCCTCCAGAACACTTGGTATCCAAACTCCAAACCAGTGGGGTCCTAAGAGCTAATCTGAAAACACATACTGCAACAATGTAACAGGGAAAATTGTTTGCTTTATTCAGAGTTGACCTCCACAATCAGAGATAGTCCTTCTGAACTGCCAACAACAAGGCGTGCACAGTGCTTTTGGGGTGGGTGCTTTTGGAGTGGAGTGGCCGTGCATTAAGTCATTACTTTTTCCTATGGCTAGAGTTTCAACTCTGTGGTTTGAAAGATACATATTATGAGACATCTGCCTTGGTTTGGAAGTAAAGAAAATGGCCCATAAATGGCTTATTTGACTCCCCTAAGTATCTTGCTCTAATAACTGAAATATCATTGAAGTAGGTACAACAATATAATCAGTCCAGCCTTTGTAAAGACTTTCCTTCACTAATTCAGCAACTATTTATGAAGCATCCACCTTTTGCTAGGTATTCAGCTACGTTTTATGGCTACAAAAGCACCAAAATATGGTTTGTATTAGTCAGGTTTCTGCTGTAACAATGTTGTATTACAAACTATTTCAAAATCTCAGTAGTTTAAAACATTTATTTTATTTATTTATTTTTTTCTTTTTACATACATGGGTCTGTGAGTTAGCTGGAGTTTGGCTGATCTCAGCTGGGTTCATCTCACCTAGACTGGGCTCTAGGTTTCAGGTCAGGTCCAGGTTTGCTCCATTCTTCATCTCTGGACCCAGGATGAAGGAGCAATGGATAATTGGGACATGCATTTTTCATGGCAGAAGTCAGAAACCCAAGAGGAATGTACGGAATCATGTTATTTCTTCAGGCTCTGGCCAAGAATTAGCAGGCCATTATGTCCACTCACATTCCAACATTCCACCAGCCAGAATCACATGACCAAATCACAAATCAATGGGGTAGTAAAATATATTGTGCCTACAGTGAGTCAGTAATAACAAGGGTGGAGATGCAAGGAACCATTGTGAGCAAATAAAGCAATGAGAAACTCCCCACCAACAAACCGCACTGCAGTAAGAGAGAAATATGGGTAAACAATTAGCTGAAACTCACTTTTACCATTCTATCCGTTTCTCTGGCTCTACCTGCATCTATTCTGCAGAACTCCAAGCTGGTCCCTTATTTCCCCAAAATTCCTCTCAAAGAGTTATGGACCCCTAGTGCATATCTCAGACTACCACGTGGCATCTGACATTTTTCTCCTGTCCTGCCCTGCTAGTAAAGGCAATGCCTGAATGCTGCCAAAGCAAAACGTGGCATTCACATGATTGAAGCCAATCAAAGATACCATGATCAGCTGCACCAAGTCTGTGCCAAGGGTACAGCACTAATGTCTATACCATGGATCCCTATGCCCCATGCCAAAGCTATGTTAAGTTGCCACCAGTGTTACCAACCTTTTAAAACTCTGAAGAGCTCATTTGATTATTAAAAAAAAGAAACAGCTCTTGAGGATTTTAATCACACTTATTTCAGACATGCAATAAAAAGATCTGAGTAATAACGTATTACCTCTAGAATTACCCCCTAAGTTCCTAGGCTTGAGGAACATACTTTATTCTGAGCTCACATTCTTGACTCCATTTCTTTCTTTTTTTTTTTTTTTTTTTTTTTGGAGACAGAGTCTTGCTCTGTTGCCCAGGCTGGAGTGCAGTGGCGTGATCTTGGCTCACTGCAACCTCTGCCTCCCAGGTTCCAGCGATTCTCCTGCCTCAGCCTCCCAGACTACAGGCACCCACCACCACACTCAGCTAATTTTTGTACTTTTAGTAGAGATGGGATTTCACCATGTTGACCAGGCTGGTCTCGAACTCCTAAACTCAAGTGATCCACCCACCTTGGCCTCCCAAAGTGGACTTCATTCCTTTTACCTCCATCATAAGTTATTTTCCAGGAAGCTCTTAATCCTACATACAAATAGATTCTTAGTGGCTCCAAACTTTTCTGAATGCTTTGGTGAACACAGCTCAAGGCTGGGATCTGACCTGTATAACCTAAATACAACATGAATTCTATGACAGATATGTATAAAAATGCTAAGTAATAAAAAAAGTGGGGAGTTACCTATTTTGTCAAAAGGGTGAGGGAAAGCTTGACAAAGATGACGACGTTGGGTATTGGTTCACCAAATACACAAAGGAGTGAAGGCATTATAGATAAAAGGAAGAGGGTACAATTAGTGTGCATCAGTCACTGGGAAATACCATTTTTTGACCTGCATAACAATCAAATTTCAGGGAAGATAACCAAATCTATAATTTCTCCTGCCACTTGTTCTATCTCCTGGATAGTTAGGTGGGCATAAGGAAGCCAGGCTCTAGCACTTTGTGCTATTAATTAATTAAGGTGGAAAATGTCCTATTTCTAGCTACTGTGTCATGTCTGGCCATTATTGTCAGAATATCTAAAATTATTAGGAAAAATCCTGGGAAAAAGTGGTGCTTCTGGAAAGCACAACAAGATTTAAGGAATACATATTCCATTTTATAAGAAAGCACCTATATTAATCCATTTTCATACTGCTATAAATAACTGCCCAAGACTGGGTAATTTATAAAGGAAAGGGATTTAACTGACTCACAGTTCAGCATGGCTGGGGAGGCCTCAGGAAACTTGTAATAATGGCAGAAGGTGAAGCAAAAACAAGGCACCTTCTTCACAAGATGGCAGGAAAGAGATATGCCGAGCGAAGGGGGAATAGCCTCTTATAAACTACAAGATCTCATGAAAACTCACACATTATCACGAGATCTGCATGGGGAACTTACCCCTATGAGCCAATCACCTCCACTTGGTGTCTCCCTTAACACATGGGGATTGTGGGGATTACAATTTAAGATGAGATTTGGATGGGGACACAAAGCCTAACCATATCATTCTGCCCCTGGCCCCTCCCAAATCTCACGTCCCTTTCACGTTTCAAAACCAATCATGCCTTCCCAGCAGTCCCCCAAACACTTAATTCATTCCAGCATAAACACAAAAGTCCAAGTCTAAAGTCTCATATGAGACAAGGCAAGTCCCTTCTGCCTATGAGCCTGTAAAATCAAAAGCAAGTTAGTTACTTCCACGATACAATGGGGGTACAAGCATTAGGTAAATACAGCCATTCTGAATGGGAGAAATTGGCCAAAACAAAGGGGCTATAGGACCCACTTAAGTCGGAAATCCAGTGGGGCAGTCAAATCTTAAAGCTCTGAAATTATCTCCTTTGACTCCATGTCTCACATCCAGGTCACACTGATGCAAGAGGTAGGCTCCCACGGCCTTGGGCAGCTCCATCCCTGTGGCTTTGCAGGGTACAGCCCCCTCCCAGCGTCTTTCACATACTGGTGTTGAGTGTCTGTGGCTTTTCCAAGTGCATGGTTCAAGCTGTTGGTGGATCTGCTATTCTGGGGTCTGGAGAACAGTGGCCCTCTTCTTACAGCTCCACTAGGCAGTGCCCCAGTGGGGACTCTGTGTGAGTAGGTCCAATCCCACATTTCCCTTCTGCACTGTCCTAGCAGAGGTTTTCTATGAGAGCTCCACCCCTGCAGCAAATGTCTGCCTAGACATCCATGCATTTCCGTACATCCTCTGAAATCTAGCTGGAGGTTCCCAAACCTCAATTCTTGACTTCGGTGTACCTGCAGGCCCAACACCACATGTAATCTGCCCAGGCCTGGGGCTTGCACCCTCTGTAGCAGTGGCCTGAGCTGTACATTGGTCTTTTTTAGCCATAGCTGGGACACAGGGCACCAAGTCCTGACACTGCACAAAGCAGCAAGGCCCTGGTCCCAGCCCACAAAACAGTTTTTTCCTACTAGGCCTCTGGGTCTGTGATGGGAGGGGCTGCTGTGAAGTCCTCTGATATGCCCTGGAGACATTTTCCCATTTGTCTTGGCAATTAACTTCTCGCTCCTTGTTACTTATGCAAATTTCTGCAACCTGCTTGAATTTGTCCCCAGAAAATGTTTTTTTCTTTCAGCCACATTGTCAGGCTGCGTATTTTCCAAACTTTTATCATCTGCTTCCCTCTTAAACATAAATTCTCCTTCCAAACCATCTCTTTGTAAATACATAAAACTAAATGCTTTCAATAGCACCCAAGTCACATCTTAAATGCTTTGCTGCTTAGAAATTTCTTCCACCAGATACCCTAAATCATCTCCCTCAAGTTACAGATCTCTAGGGCAGGGGCAAAATGCTGCCAGTCTCTTTGATAAAGCATAGCAAGCGTCACCTTTATTCCAGTTCCCTACAGGTTCCTCATCTCTATCTGAGATCACCTCAGCCTGGACTTCATTGTCCATATCACTGTCAGCATTTTGGTCAAAGCCATTCAACAAGTCTCTAGGAAGTTCCAAATTTTCCCACATCTTGCTGTCATCTTCTGAGCCATCCAAACTGTTTCAACCTCTGCCTGTAACCCAGTTCTAAAGTCACTTCCACATTTTCAGATATCTTTATAGCAGTAACCCACTCTACCAGTACCAATTAACTATATTAGACCATTTTTATACTGCTATAAAGAACTGCCTGAGACTGGGTAATTTATGAAGGAAATAGGTTTAATTAACTGTTCAGCATGACTGGGGATGCCTCAAGAAACTTATAATCATGGCAGAAGGCAAAGGCAAAGCAAGGCACTTTCTTCACAAGGTGGCAGGAAGTAAGAATAAGTGCTGAGTGATAGGAGAAGAGCCCCTTATAAAACCATGAGATCTCATAAGAACTCACTATCATGAGAACAGTATGGGGGAAACCGCCCCATGATTCAATTACCTCCACTTGGTCTCTCTCTTGACATGTAGGGATTATGGGGATTACTACTAAAGATGAGATTTGGGTGGGTATACAAAGCCTAACCATATCAGCACCAAATATCTAAAGCTGAAATTTGCTGGACACCTCTTTCATGTTCTCTAATGAACCCTAGTCACAATGCTAAAGAAACAATATCTATTTCTACCTCTTCCATTAATCTCCCTCATACCTACCCTGTTAAAATGGAGAGGCAAAGAACCTGAGTGTTCACTGGCTCTGTAAGGTGTGGTTGATACCCTGCAATGCTCCCATTTTTTCTCTGCTCCATCAGTTCCTGCTTGAAATTATAACACCAAATTCTCCCCACAACTTTTGTGAAGTTACAACTACCACTTGAATAAGATCTATGTTTTTTTTTTTTTTTCTGTCTAATAGCTATGCCTCCAGGCCCTTGCCACTTCATGTTTGAACTTCTATAGTAACCTCCTTCACAAATGTCCCCATATTTATTCTCTCTTATATCCCAAATCTGGAGACTAGCCAAATGTCCATCAAGAATAGAATGAATAAATTATAGTATATTCACACAAAAAATGCTAAACAGCTAAAAGAATGAACTACAAATACATACAAAACGGATGACTCTCACAAACTTAATATTAAGTGAAAAAATGCCAGTTCATACAGATAATACCACTTAAATAAAGTACAAAAACAGGCAAAAAGAAACTCTTGCTTCAAAACAATGATTTCTTCTTTGAATGCAGAAAGAAAGTAATGACATTGTAAGAAACATGAATAACCAAGGAACATTGTCATACGCTTTCCTATTTGTGTTACTTCCCTGTATTAGCCAATCATTTATGTGGAAAATGATGATATAGGAAGGAAAATGTAAGGCAAGCCATAATTTCTTTTCCTTCAGTCCTTCCTTACTCATCAGTAAGCCAACTCTAGAGAGTCTTGATAGAATGTGCATATATCAAGAAATGAATTAAAACAGTTTAGTTTTGTGCAAGTTTTCACTGTTCTGGCAAAAGTAATATATGCATGCATGAGCTATAAAATGCAAACTGTGTAATTTTGATGATTCTGTATACAAGTTAAATGCATATGTTTGCATTTAAAATGGCATTGTGACAATATAAATATAAATAGTAAAAACCATGCTAATATTAAAATTTTAATTTTTCTTTACATGGAATTATAATAGGAAATGAAAAACCACCACAGAATGTGAGAGACAGCAAGACAGCAAATGAGACACAAATAACAGACAGAAAAGAAAAAGCTTTCTATTTTCGTTTTTTTTTTTTTTTTTTTTTGAGATGGAGTCTGGCTCTGTCACCCAGGCTGGAGTGCAGTGACGCAATCTCGGCTCACTGCAAGCTCCACCTCCCGGGTTCATGCCATTCTCCTGCCTCAGCCTCCCCAGTAGCTGGGACTACAGGTGCCCGCCACTATGCCCGGCTAATTTTTTTGTATTTTTAGTAGAGATGGGGTTTCACCATGTTAGCCAGGATGGTCTCGATCTCCTGACCTTGTGATCTGCCCGCCTCGGCCTCCCAAAGTGCTGGGATTACAGGCGTGAGCCACCGCGCCCGGCCTATTTTCGTACTTTTAAAAGACACTTATTTCTTGCATTTTTATGTTTCATTTTGCATAATTTTTGGGTATATATTAGGTGTATATATTTATGGGGTACATGAACTGTTCTGATACAGGGATGCAAAGTGAAATAAGCACATAATGTAAAATGGGGTATCCATCCCCTCAAGCATTTATCCTTTGCATTCCAAACAATCCAATGACAGTCTTTTAGCTGTTTTTAAATGTACAATTAAGTTATAATTGACTATAGTAACGTTACTGTGCTATCAAAGAGAAAGTCTTCTTCATTCTATTTTTTTACATCCATTAACCATCCCCACCTCCCCTGCACCTCCACCCCCCCAACCCCTCTAGCCCCTTACTACCCTTCTCAGACTCTGGTAATCATCCTTCCATTCTCAATCTCCATGAATTCAATTGTTTTGATTTTTACATCCCACAAACAAGTGAGAACATGAAATGTTTGTCTTTCTGTGCCTGATTTATTTAACTTAATAGTCTCCACTTGCATCCATGTTGTTGCAAATGACTAGATCTCATTCTTTTTTATGACTAAATAGGACTCTATTTTGTATATGAACCACATTTTCTTTAACTATTCATCTGCTGATGAACACTTAGATTGCATCCAAATCTTGGTTACTGAAAACAGTGCCACAACAAACAGGAGTGCAAAAATCTCTTTGATAGGCTGATTTCCTTTCCTTGGGTATATACCCCACAGTTAGATTGCTGGATCATATGGTAGCTCAATTTTTAGTGTTCTGAGGAACCTCCAAACTGTTCTCCATAGCGGTTGTACTAAGTTCTCACCAACAGTATACAAGGGTTCCCTTTTCTCCACATCTTCACCAGCATTTGTTATTGCCTGTGTTTTGGATACAAGCCATTTTATCTGGGTTAAGGTGATATCTCATTGTAGTTTCTATTTGCACTTCTCTGTAGATCAATGCTGTTGAGTACCTTTTCATAGGCCTGTTTGCTATTTGTATGTCTTCTTTTGAGAAATGTATCTTCAAATCTTTTGCCCTTTCTGATCAGATTATTAGATTTTTTCCTATGGACTTGTAGTTCCTTATATATTCTGTTTATTAATCCCTTGTCAGATAGGTAGTTTGCAAATATTTTCTCCCATTTTATGGGCTGTTGCTTCACTACTTTATTAATTGTTTTCTCTGCTGTGCAGAAGCTTTTTACTTTTTTTTCTTTGGAGACAGAATTCCATTCTTGTCACCCAGGCTGGAGTGCAATGGTGCCATCTGGGCTCACTGCAAACCTCCACCTCTAGGGTTGAAGCAATTCTCCTGCCTTAGCCTCCTGAGTAGCTGGAATTACAGCTGCATCACTATGCCCAGCCAATTTTGTATTTTTAGTAAAGACAGGGTTTCACCATGTTGACTAGGCTGGTGTTGAACTCCTGACCTCAGGTGATCCGCCCACCTTGGCCTCCCAAAATGCTAGGGTTACAGGCGTGAGCCACTGTGCCTGGCCAGAGCTTTTTAACGTAATATAAACCCATTTATTCATTTTTGCTTTGGTTGACTGTGCTTCTGGGGTATTGCTCAAGAAATCTTTGCCCAGACCAATGTCCTGGAGATTTTCCCTTATGGTTCTTTTATTTTATTTTATTATTTTTTAGTAGTTTCATAGTTTGAGGTCTTAAATTTAAGTATTTAATCCGTTTTACTTTGATTTTTGCATATAGTGAGAGATAGAGGTCCAGTTTCATTATTGTGCTTATGGATATCCAATTTTCCCAGCACATTTATGGAAAAGAATGTCTTTTACCCAGGGTATGTTATTGGCACTTTTGTCAAAAATGAGTTCACTTTAGCTGTCTAGATTTGTTTCTGGGTTCTCTATTCTGTGCCATTGGTCTTTGTGTCTGTTTTAATGCCAGTACCATGCTGTTTTGATTACTATAGCTCTGTAGTGTAATTTGAAGTCAGGTAATGTTAAAAGTCAGTTTTGGCCGGGCGCGGTGGCTCGCGCTTGTAATCCCAGCACTTTGGGAGGCTGAGGCGGGCGGATCACGAGGTCAGGAGATCGAGACCACGGTGAAACCCCGTCTCTACTAAAAATACAAAAAATTAGCCGGGCGTGGTGGCGGGCGCCTGTAGTCCCAGCTACTCGGAGAGGCTGAGGCAGGAGAATGGCATGAACCCGGGAGGCAGAGCTTGCAGTGAGCCGAGATTGCGCCACTGCACTCCAGCCTGGGTGACAGAGCAAGACTCCGTCTCAAAAAAAAAAAAAAAAAGTCAGTTTTGTTCTTTTTGCTTACAATAGCTTTGGCTAATCTGGGTCTTTTGTAGTTTCATTTAAATTTTAGGGTTGTTTTTTCTATTTCTGTGAAGAATGTCATTTGTATTTTCATAGGGATAGCACTGAATCTGTAGGTTGCTTTGGGTAGTATGGACATTTTAACAATATTAATTTTTCCAATCCATAAACATGGATTATTTTTCCATTTTTTTGGTGTCTTCTTCAATTTCTTTTATCAGTGTATTGTAGTTTTCATTATACAGTTCTTCCACTGCTTGGTTAAGTCAATTCCTAGGTATTTAGTTTTATGAGTGGCTATTGTAAATGGGATTACTGTTTTTATTTCTTTTTCAGATTGTTCAGTGTTGGCATACAGAAATGCTACTGAGTTTTTTAAAGACTTAAATGTTAGACCTAAAACCATAAAAACCCTAGAAGAAAACCTAGGCAATACCATTCAGGACATAGGCATAGGCAAAGACTTCATGACTAAAACACCAAAAGCAATGGCAACAAAAGCCAAAATAGACAAATGGGATCTAATTAAACTAAAGAGCTTCTGCACAGCAAAAGAAACTACCATCAGAGTGAACAGTCAACCTACAGAATGGGAGAAAATTTTTGCAATCTACCCATCTGACAAAGGGCTAATATCCAGAATTTACAAAGAACTTAAACAAATTTACAAGAAAAAAACAAACAACCCATCAAAAAGTAGACAAAGGATATGAACAGACACTTCTCAAAAGAAGACATTATGCAGCCAACAGACACATGAAAAAATGCTCATCATCACTGGTCATCAGAGAAATGCAAATCAAAACGACAACGAGATACCATCACACACCAGTTAGAATGGTGATATTTAAAAAGTCAGGAAACAACAGATGCTGGAGAGGATGTGGAAAAAAAGGAATGCTTTTACACTGTTGGGAGTGTAAATTAGTTCAATCATTGTGGAAGACAGTGTGACAATTCCTCAAGGATCTAGAACGAGAAATACTATTTGACCCAGCAATTCCATTACTGGGTATTTACCCAAAGGATTATAAATCATGCTACTATAAAGACACATGCACACATGTTTATTGCGACACTATTCACAATAGCAAAGACGTGTAACCAACCAAAATGTCCATCAATGCTAGACTGGATTAAGAAAATGTGGCACATACACACCATGGAATACTATGCAGCCATAAAAAAGGATGAGTTCATGTCCTTTGCAAGGACATGAAGATGGAAACCATCATTCTCAGCAAACTGTCACAAGGACAGAAAACCAAACACCGCATGTTCTCATTCATAGGTGGGAATTGAACAATAAGAACACTTGGACACAGGGCAGGGAACATCACACACACACCGGTGCCTGTCAGGGGGCGGGGGGCTGGGGGAGGGAGAGCATTAGGAGAAATACCTAATGTAAATGACAAGTTGATGGGTGCAGTAAACCAACATGGCACATGTATACCTATGTAACAAACCTGCACATTGTACACATGTACCCTAGAACTTAAAGTATTAAAACAAAAACTATTTAAAAGACTAACCAGATTCTTCAAAAAAGTGAAAATACATTTTCAAAAATGCTACTGACTCGATTCTAAAAAGACTATCTCAGCATCTTCTACGTGAGGCAAGAGAAGAAACCATTTCTTAAGCCCGATTTCCCCTACCCCTGAGATCAATAGCTTCCTACAGATAGAATTTTATATTTTCCCATTGTTATTAATGGTAATTAACATGTAAATGGTATGGTTAAAAGTCACCCTCGTTTCACCTTTGACACTTTATCTTTTCTTTGTTTGAATGCATTGATACCTTATCTTGATGTCTTACATTACTTCAACAGAAATAAAAAATACATTTTGAAAAAAAAGAAAAAAGAAGTGCTACTGAGCTTTGTTGATTTTGTATCCTACAACTTCACTGAATTTGTTTATCAGTTCTAAAAGTTTTCTTATGGAGTCTTTAGATTTTTACAAATATATGATCATATCATTTGCAAACAAGAATATTTTGACTCTTTCCTTTCCAATCTGGATGTCTTTTGTATCTTTCTCTTGTCTGATTGCTCCAGCTAGGACTTTCAGTACTATGTTGAATAAGTGACAGTGGGCATCCTTGTCATGTTCCAGATCTTACAGGAAAGGCTTTCAGTTTTTCCCCATTCAGTATGATACTAGCTGTGGGTCTGTCATATATGGCTTTTATTTCTTGTATTTTGAACAAAGGGGCTCACATTTTAATTTTGCACTGAACCCCCTCAAATTAAGTAGCTGGTTTTCAGCTCCAATGTCATCCTTGAGGTTAAACCACAGAAATTGTGCTAGCTATAATTAAACTCCTTCCTTCTTTTTCTGGATCCAGAATATTTCATTCTACATTCTAGGTAACTTCAGAGTCCATTGCTCATATGTGGGTCTTATAGACGTAAAGGGTATAAAATTTCTATACAGCTAAAGGCTTTGCTGTAATTAGCAGACCTGAGTGATAATTTGCTTCAGGGGAAAACACAGGAAATTGAAGGAACACATTGCTTTGAATTTCTCTATGGTGATGATACGTAGAAATTACTATAGTAGAAATAAAAAATGTAGCTTCCTTCATGTGACTGGTAAAATTCATGAATTACCACAGAAAAAAGATAACCTAAAATTAATTTTTAAAAGAGAATAAAGGTGTTAAAGGGTTGGTAGATGCAGAAAGGAGTCAAACAGAGACAGTTGGGCCTCTTCCTCTATATCTGTATAACTGACTTGCCTCATGATCCACAAAGACAAGTCCCAGAACAGTCATAAAAAAAAAATCTACCTTGAATTCCCTCCATGTCTTCTTCTTGCTCATCAGACAAACTGTAGAGTGTTAGAGGTAGAAAGCAAGTACACAGTCATATAATTCATGCTTCTCATTTTACAGAGGGGATAACTAAGGTCTAAAAAAGTAAAATGACTAAAAATAGAACCTCAGGATTGGAAGGATCCTTAAAAATATTGCCTAACTCTCCAACAGATGTTTGAATTCCCTCTACAAGAATCCTGCAAGGTGCTTGAAGAATCTCAGTTACTCACTGAGACATTTATTTCCCTTTTTATACTTCTCTCCCCTATTGAGTCAAAGACTATATTTACTGTAGTTTCTATCCATTTGTCCCAGTTCTTATGTCTTGAGGCCACTCAGTAAAAGTTACTTGTTGTAGGACAACTGAACTTACTCCCCTCCAACCCAAATATCTTCAACTATTTCCTAATATCCAACCTAAGGTCATACAACTAGTCAGTGGCAAATCTGAGAAAATAAATAAGGTCTCTTCATTTATTTTATTGTTTTCCTTCTCTTCTCCCTCATAGCTCTTAAACCATGATGGGTAGAAATGTGTGATCAATTAGAAGTTGCCTAATCAAGCAAACTCAGTTTACTATCCAAATGGGGACTACCAAAAGACCTCTATAAAACTTGAATCAGACAAGCTAATTCCATCCTTAATTCCCTCTCCTGTCACTAAAATCCCTTGTATTCCAAAGATCACATATCTTCAAACAGTTCCTGGCCAATAAGCCTCTGCTGAATTGCTACTTACCTTATTTGAACAATTCAGCACTGTCAGCATTTTACATCAAGATAGCCACAGGAGGAAAACACACACACACACACACACACACACACACACACACACACACACAACTCCAGATGCCTCACCACTAAAATAAAGAGATATGAGCCTATCAAATGTAGGATATGGGCCCAAGGAGAAGAATGGAGCAAAGGAATGGTTAGCTTCACTGATTAATACCCTCTGCTGTTGGAATATGTCAAGCCTTAAAATCCTTACTGTCTTCTAAGGTATATGCAATAACACAATAACAATAGATGTCATTTATGGAGCACTATGTGCCAGACATCTTACTTGCAAAATAACATTATCAAAATTCCTCACAGCTCTTCCTCTTAGGTGATTGATGATTTTCTCATTTTACTGATGAGGAAACTAATGTTCAGAAAGATTAACTAACTTGCCCAGGATCACACACCCAGTAAAGTGACAAAGCCAAGATTTATCTGTTTCTGGAGCACAGGATTTTACCGTCCTCTGCTGTTTTGTATATAGGCTTCTATGGAGGCCTGCTATGTGAACTGTAGGGAAGGAAACAAAAGATAAAAAGTGAATTTTTCTTTACTTTTTAGAAACATTTATATAATCAAGATTGAAATCCACCCTCTCTGACTCCACTATATGTCAGGATCAGGCAAGTTTTCATGGGCAAAGTAGAAAGGAATTCAGAGCTCAGTAGGTTAGCTATATAGAAACTGAAGCAGCAACATTAGTAAGACAAAGGTAACCATGATCCTATGTGAGGGTAGCTGGTGCAGGGATAAAGCTTCTAAGATTGCTATTTGTTGGTTTATCCCCAAATGCCTAGAACAGTGTGTGGTGCATATTAGGTGCTCAATATGTGTTTGTTGAATGACTGAATTATAATCAAGTTCTTTCAACTAGAGAATATTTCAAAGCAATGTAAGTACTGAAATAATTCAAAGCCAGGGAATTGTCCTTCAGGGCTAGTCTTATTATTCTCCTAGAATGTTTCTAGGAAATGCCTCTTGAGAGCAACACTGAGAACACTGGGTACAACACAGAATGAGACATAATCTGAGACTAGTCCTCTTTCCAAGTAAGTACTCCAAACTTACCCTTTTGGGGGGATTTATTTTCTCTGTCCTTTTAAAAGATAAATTTCTTTATCAGTTAAGTTTGAGCATATACAAATCTAGTGGTCTAACTTCATTTAACCAGGAAAGAATAAGCCTGGAGATGTAAAGCAAGGCTTAAGGGTGTTAAGTTCCTCACTGATTTCTTAGACCTCAGCACAGAATATTGTCTGATGTCCAAATACTGTAGAAACAATGACACCTTTTGAAAAGAATTATACTCTATTGGGTAAACAGGAACAATAATTTACCATCACGATTGTTTACATTCTCACTAATTCTTAAGAGTTAATGACTGGCAATGGGTTTCCTTGCCATTTATTTAATTCACTTCTTAACAACGTTTTTAGCAGATATTAAATAAGATAGTGCCAGGGTGACTGTTATATTTTCATAAACAAATACCATAAAATCAAAATTAAATGTAGTCCAACTAATAATTCTTTCAATTAAACTTTTTCCTATGTTCATATATTAGTAGAAAGAATACTGTGACAAGCTAAGCTTGTGCCAGAGGTTTATTAAAAACAACAGGAGTAACAGATCAAATTCCAGGGGTATCCCTGATCTCAGTATAGATTCAGCCTAATATCCTGCTTGTTTAAACTAATCATGGACCATGATCACTGATTTCCACCATGATTTCCTTGAGTTCCTGACCTGGGATTTGGGATAAAAGGGAACAGGACAGTCTAAAAAGGCCTGGGTCCTGGAATTTAGGACCAAGCAAAGCAAGGAACCAAGGCATCTAAACTAGGGAACATCATCAGGTTTTACTAAATGTAAAAGACAGGCACAGAGGAGATCCAAAACTAGCTATTTCTATGAGGAAGGATAGGTAGGGCATTGGAAGGCAAAGTAGTTCTAAGACTCTGGATGTTCAATTAAGTATGAAGCCAACTAGTCAGTTGGAACAGCAGAAATCCTAAAGTAAATACGCTGAGTCTCAGACAGACGAGTCCAGGTAGACAATAAATTCAATTCTTTAGGAAGTGAATTTCACTGATTCATCCATTAACAAAATTACCTATGTGCAAAGCAAAAACACAGATACAGGGAAACAAAACAGGATCCCTGCGGTTATAAATGGAGGTGTTGGAGTCACTTACAAAGGAATTTACATTTCATTTCTTACTCTTACCACTTGTGATGGTTAATTACATATCAACTTGGTTAGGATACAGTACCGTCCTAGTCTGCTAATCTGAACGTTTCTGTGAAGGTATTTTATAGACACGTAACCCGTCCTATTAGTTCTGTTTCTATGGCGAACTCTGACACTCATGATACACCACTCAGGTAACCTTAAACAAGGTCTTTAACCACTGTGAACCCAACTTCCTCAACCACTATGGACTCAACTTTCTCCTTCATGTATAAATCAGGGGTAATATGGTTAGGCTTTGTGTCCCCACCCAAATTGTACCTTGAATTTTAATTCCCAAGTGTTTAGAGAGATACCTGGTAAGAAGTGATTGGATTTGAGGGTGGTTTCCTCCATGCTGTTCTGGTAATAGTGAGTGAATTCTTACAAGATCTGATGGTTTTATAAGGCAGTTTCCCCTGCTCTTGCTAGCCTGTCTCTCTCCTGCAGTCATGTGAAGAAGGTCCTTGCTTCCCCTTTGCCTTACACCACGATTGTAAGTTTCCTGAGGCCTCCCCAGCCATGTGGAGCTGTGAGTCAATTAAACCTCTTTCCTTTATAAATTACCCAGTCTCGGATAGTTCTTTATAACAGTATGAAAACAGACTAATAGAGGGGGGTAATAATATCTATCTCATAGGAATGTTGAGATTCTTAAAACAATCTGTGAACACCTTACACACAGCATTTCATGTTAACAAATACTATTTATCGAATACTATTGTTAACAAATACTATTTTCCTTCCTCTTGCAATGGCCTGACATCACAACCTTGAGCTTTTGCTTATTCTGACGTTGGATAGCTTCTTAATCTTTCCAGGTTTTTGAGAGCAAGCACTATGTATTCTACATCTGTAGAGCCTCCTAGAGGAATGATTCTGAAAGTTGACCAAATAGAAATGTTGACTGAAAATCTAGTATATGTTGTATAGGAACCAGAAAGCAAACATGGGTATGGGGTGGATGATTCAGGTATTAGGAGAGTAGAGGCCGTTGGCGAAGAGAAAGAGAAAGAAATATATATCTTGAATTGCCTGGAACCTAATGTACCTAAAACTTGAGTAAAAAAATTAACCTCACTTACTTCAAATACACAGACAGACATATGCTCATGCACACACAAATACATATTTCAAATATGTCAAACCCTTAAAAGTAAAAATCAATAATAAAGAATTTTGTAAAAACACTAGAAGAAAATATTTTTAGTGGTTTAAAATGTCGTTTAAATGTTTAATGTTTAAACATTTAATTTAAACACTAGAAGAAAATATTTTAGTGGTTTAAAATGTCATTTAAATGTTTAATGTTTAAAATGTTATTTAAAAACAATTCACATAAACAAAAACCACAGGGAACAAAATAAATTTGATAATACCAAAATATAAAAATGATATGCAATAAATATCAAAACCAAAGTTAAAAGCAAGCAACATACTAGGAGATGGTCTCTAAAATACATTCAACTAACAATGAGTGATCAAAAGACTCCTACAAATCCATAAAATAAAAGACAACCCAGTAGAAAAAATAGGCAGATGATTTGTGCAGGCAATTTACAGAACCGGACATAGAAGTGGTCAACAGCGAGATGAAAAAATGATCAACTCACTAGCAATCAGGGAACTAATAATCAGAAAAAGGAGCTATTACAAATGATCCCACATTTACAATGGTTCAACTTAAATGATTTTTCAACTTTGTGATGGTAAAAAAGTGATACACATTCAGTAGAAAGTGGTATGATACTCTCTTACAATGCTGAGCAACAGCAGTGAGCCACATCTCCAAGTCAGCCACATGATCACAAGGGTAAACCATTAATACACTATAGTGTACTGTGTCGCCAGATGATTTTGCCCAGCTGTAGGCTAATACAAGTGTTCTGAGAATATTTAAGGTAGGCTAGTCTAAGCTATTATGTTTGCTATGTTAGGCATGCTAAATACATGTTCAACTTAAAATAATTTCAACTTACAACGGGTTTATCAGGACATAACCTTATTTTAAGTTGAGGAGCATCTGTACTTATTACTTATTATTTGCAAAAATTAAAAACTGGTTTTGTCAAGGTTTGGGTGGAATATGGAGTAAATGCTGTGAAAGGCTTAGGAGAGCAACTGAGTAATATGTAGTTGGCAAGATTGTTTGTGCCCAAAGCAACTTGCAAATTTACAATTGCTTGTACTTAGCAAGTAAACTCTGCGTCTTCCATATAGAAATACTTGCATCTATGCACACAGGGCCATGCACAGAATTGTTGATTATGGTCTTGTTTTTAGTATTGAAAATTTGAAGACAACAAAAATGCCCATGAATAAAAGAATAGCAAATGAAATATAGAATGTTTATATTATAGAATAACATAAAACTAGTAAAACAAACGAGCTAGATATACACACAATGGCATAAATATTGCAGCAAGACATTTTGATAAGTGAAGAAAAAAGTTTCAAGACAATTTGTACAGAATAAAACCTATTTTGTGATCATGCATGTGTATGCACATGAACTCTTACACACACATGCACACACACACGTGTACCAATAAAAATTGAGGTTGGAGTTATTGGTCTCATCTATGTTTTGATTTTTTAAAAGAAGAATGCAATTAAAATATTAATTAAAGAGAAAAAGAAACCCTAAAGTCTTCAAATTAGAGGATGTAAAATGCTGAGAAATACTCCCTTGTAAAAAATTATTCTCTTTGTTCACAGCCACCAACTGTTTGTTCCTACACATTCATCCTGGGCATGGATCCACAATTCTACTTTTCCTCAGCACCGAGCCACAAATCTGTTCAAGCCAATGACTTCCTTATTGCGCTCACAGACATTAAACCATATCCAAAAAGAAAACTAGTCTAAGGTCAGAGCAATTTGAAATTAGAGTCCATCCCAAGTTACCAAAGTGTCCAAAGTCTTCCATCATCTAATAGATAGAAGGGCTGAAGGCCAAAACAAAAAGAAAAGGGTCAAATACATGTATTTTCAGAACTCATGCTTCTCTGCATGCGACAGTCTGTGCATTTGGCCTTAACTCAATTATTCCAATCAAGATTTTTCTATTTAAAATTTGCAAAATTGTAAATTGCCAGCCTCTTCTGCATCTTCATCAATTAGTCAGCTAGAACTTGCCTGTCAGTTCCCCAAACCAAATTACATGACATTTACTATTTTTTAAAAGAAAATGATTGAAGAGTGATGAAGCAAGATGTTGGAATATGAGCATCCAGTGCTGGACTCCTCAAAGAAGCATCAATTTGAAAAATTACCCATTCATGAAAGCACCTTCACAACAGTTAAGGAATCTATGTAAGTCATTGCAGCAACTGGGTGGGGCAATGAAATAAAATAAAATGCATTGAAAAGGGTATGTGGTGTGTGAGACAGTTACACAAATAACCACACCACCCCTCCCCAAAGCCCTCACACTGTAGCATGGACACATCCTCCACATGGAAGAATGACAGTGGATGAGTATTCACCTTATCCATAGACCCCAGCACCAGGCAAGCACCCATGGACCTAGGCTCTAGGGCCATCCCAATGCTAAGCCAGTTTCCACAGCCACAAGCTCCAGGCCCATCTCTGTGGAACAAGGCTTCAGGCCCACCCAGTGTTGAGCCAGCCCAGACAGCATCAGGCTCCCAGCAGGCCCTCATGAACACAGACTGGCACCTGTGAACCCAGGCCCTAGGCCAACCTCAGCACAAGGCAAGTTCCTGTGGCCCAAGGCTCTAGGCTAGCATTTGTGGACCCAGACTTCAGGCCAGCCCCTATGACCCAGGTCCAAACCAGACCCCACAGTCTCAGGCTCCAGACATACTCTGGTGTCAGACTGGCTCCTGTGGACCCAAAACATAAGCACACCCCCACACAAAGCTGACCCTCCCCAACTCAGGCTCAAGTTCTACCTCCCTGCAAGGTTGAACCCCACATACCCAGAGCCAGGCTCAACCCTATGAACCAGGACACCAGGCCTACCTATACAGGCTTGAGCTCAAGGCCTGGCCCTGCAGATCCGTACACAAGGCCAGCTGTAGTGAACCTAGGCACCAGGCCCTAAAACAAGGCCAGCCTGCCCAGGAACTCCAGACCCAAGTCTGAACACGGACTCCATCTGCTAACGCAACAAGAACCTCTAGCCAAGCTGACTGGTAAAGTCAGCTTCCCTGACAAACCCAGTCTGTAAAGACTGAAAGAGGTGCCTACTTTTTCAAATGTGCAGATACCAACACAAGACCACAAGGATCATGAATAATCAAAGAAATATGACACCACCCAACGAACAGAATAAAGTACCAGTAGCTGACCCTAAAAATAGAGATCTATGAAACGCCTGATAAATAATTTTAAATAATGATCTTTAAAAGTTCAGGGAGGCCAGGCACGATGGCTCACGCCTGTAAATCCAACACTTTGAGAGGTCAATGCAGGAAGACTGCCTGAGCCCACGAGTCCAAGGCCAGCCTGGGCAACACGGTGAGACTGTCTCTACAAAATATCTAAAACTTAGGTGGCTCATGCCTGTAATACCAGCAATTTGGGAGGCCGAGGTGGGCAGATCACTTGAGGCCAGGAGTTTGAGACCAGCCTGGCCAACATGGTGAAATGCTGTCTCTACTAAAAACACAAAAATTAGCTGGTCATGGAGGTGGGCGCCTGTAATCCCAGTTACTCGGGAGGCTGAGGCAGGAAAATTGCTTGAAACTGGGAGGCAGAGGTTGCAGTGAGCCAAGTTAGCATCACTGCACTCCAGCCTGACTCCGTTTCAAAAAAAAAAATAAATAATACTCTTATGTTATGATGTGGTACATAAATCATGTTTGACTCTAGCACAAAAGTCAAAAGAAAAAGGTATGAAAATAACTATAACTATAATAACTTTTTAGTATACACAATATAAATGATATGAAATGTGGCATCAATAACATAAAATGGGGAGAAGAAAAAGTTGAAGTGTAAGGTTGTTATAACATGTTCAAAGTTATCAGCTTTAACAGTAATCTTTGTGATTATCATGAGACTCATAAAACATAATAGTCTTTAAGATGTTTTATATGAGTCTCAAAGTAATCACAAAGAAAAAAATGTGTTGTAAATACACAAAAGATTAAAAAAAAGAAATCAATGCATACCATTACAGAAATAAATCACAAAGGAACACAGAAATAGAGGAAGAAAGACATAGAGGAATGACAAAATGTCAGAAAGCAATCAACAAAATGGCAATAATAAACACTTAACCTATTAATAATTTCTTTAAATATACATGAATTAAATTTACCAATAAAAAAAAGAGTGACTAAATCGATTTTAAAATTAGAATCCAATTATATGCTAAGTAAGAAGACTCACTTTACTTTTAAGAACACAGAGAGGATGAAAGTGAAGAAATGGAAAAAGATATTCCATGCAAATAGTAACTAAAAGAGAGCTTGGTTAGCTGCATTTATTTTACTTATGTCAGAAAAAAAACAGACTTTAAGTCAAAAACTGTCACAATAGACAAAGTCATTATATCATGATAAAGGGGTAAATTCATCAACAAGATGTAACAAATGTAAATACACCTATGTATGCAATACTGGAGCACCTAAATATAATATATAAGGTATTTATTAACAGAACTGAAGGGAGAAATAGACAGCAATAACGTAACAGTCCACTTACAATACCCGACGTTCAACAATGGACAGATTATCCAAAGAGAAAATGAGTAAGAAAACAACTGGCTTGAACAACACTACAGACCAAATGGACCTAACAGACATATACAGAACATACTATTCAACAGCATCAGAACATGTAGCTGTTTTAAGCGCATAAGGAAAATATTCCATGATAGAGAATATGTAAGGCCAAAAAACAAGTCTAACAAATTTGAGATGATTGAAAATATATCATATATATATTTCACTTCAATTTATTTATTGTGCTAATAATTTTTAATTTTTAAAATAAATTATTGTGGGTACATAGTAGGTAATATATTTGTGGGGTACATAAGATGTTCTGATATAGGCATGCAATGTGTACCAATCACATCATGGAGAATAAGGAATCCATCCCCTCAAGTACTTATCCTTTGTGTTACAATCCAATTGCACCTTTTTGTTATTTTGAAATGTACAATTAAGTTATTATTGATTACAGTAACCCTGTTGTACTATCAAATGTAGATCTTATTCATTCTTTCTATGTTTTTGTGCCTGTTAACCATCCCCACATTCCCCTCCTGGTCCTCTGCTACTACCCTTCCCAGCTTCTGGCAACCATCCTTCTACTCTCTATGTCTGTCAGTTCAATTGTTTTGATTTTTAGACCCCACAAATAAATTAGAACATGTGATGTTTGTCTCTCTGTGCCTGGCTCATTTCACTTAACATAACGATCTCCAGTTCCATCCATTTTCATCTTTTTAATGACTAAATAATACTCCATTGTGTATAGTTACAACATTTTCTTTATCCATTAATCTGTTGATGGACGCTTAAGTTGCTTCCAAATCTTGGCTACTGGGAACAGTGTTTCAACAAACATGGGAGTGCAGATACTTATTTCCTTTCTTTGGGTATATGCTCCACAGTGGGATTGTTGGATCCTCCAAAATGTTCTCTATAGTAGTTGTACTATTTTACATTCTCACCAACAGAGTGGGAGTCTTCCCTTTTCTCCACATCCTCACCAGCATTTGTTAGTAGCTGACTTTCAGATATAAGCCATTTTAATTGAGGTGAGATGATATCATATGGGAGTTTCAATGTGCATTTCTCTGATAATCAATGATGTTGAGCACATTTTCATATGCCTGTTTGCTATTTGTATGTCTCCTTTTGAGAATTGTCTATTAAAATTTTTTGCACATTTTTGATCGAATTAATATCTTTTTTTCTACAGAATTTGAGTTTCTTATATATTCTGGTTACCAACACCTTTTTAGATAGGTAGTTTGCAAATATTTTCTCCTATTCCGTGGGTTGTATCATCATTTTGTTGTTTCCTTAGCTGTGAAGAGGCTTTTAACTTAATATATCCCATTTGTCCATTTTTGCTTTGGTTGCCTGTGCTTGTGGGGTATTGCTTAAGGAATTTTTTTTCCCCAGACCAGTGCTCTGGAGTTTCCCCCAAGTTTTCCTGTAGCAGTTTCATAGTGTGGGGTCTTAGATTTAAGTCTTTCATCCATTTTGATCTGGCTTTTGTATATGGCAAGAAATGGGAGTCTAGTTTCATTCTTCTGCATATGGATATCCAGTTTTCCCAGCATCATTTATTGAAAAGACTGTCTTTTCCCCAGTATAAGTTCTTGGCACCTTTGTCAAAAATGAGTTCACTGTAGGTGTGTGGATTTGTTTCTGGGTTCTCTGTTCTGTTCCATTAATGTATGTGTCTGTTTTTATGCCAGTGCCATAGTGTTTTGGTTACTATAGCTCTGCAGGATAATTTGAAGCCAGGTAATATGATTCCTTTAGTTTTGTTCATTTTGCTTAGAATAGCTTTGGTTATCCCAGGACTTTTGTGGTTCCATATAAATAGTAGGATTTTTTTTTCTATTTCTGTAAATAATGTCATTGGTATTTGGACAGGAATTGCACTGAATGCATAGCATGCAACTTTTAAAAACATTGATTCTTCCAATACGAGAACATAAAATATCTTATTTTTTTGTGTCCTCTTCAATTTCTTTTATTTGTGTTTTACAGTTTTCATTATATAGATATTTCACTTCTTTGGTTATGTTAATTCCTAAATATTTAATCTTATGTGTGGTTATTGTGAATAAGATTACTTTTATCATTTCCTTTTCAGATTGTTCAGTGTTGGCATATAGAAATGTTACTGATTTTTGTATGTTGATTTTGTATTCTGTAACTTTACTGAATTTATCAATTCTAATAGTTTTTTGTGGAGGTTTAGGTTTCTGCAAGTATAAGATCATATGATCTAAAACAAAGATAATTTGAATTCTTCCCTTCTAATTTGGATGCCCTTTTTCCCCCTCATTTTTGATTACTCTATTTAGGACTACCAGTACTATGTTGAATAACAGTAGTGAAAGTCAGTATCCTTGTTGTGTTTCGAATCTTAAAAGAATTTGTTTTTTCCCATTTTGTGTGATACTAGCTGTGGATCCGTCATATATGGCTTTAATTATGTCATGATATGTTACTTCTATACCCAGTCACTTGAGGGTTTTTATCATGAAGGAATGTTGAATTTTATTACATGCTTTTTCAGCATCAATTATGTGGTTTTTGTCCTTCCTTCTGTTGTTATGACATATCACTTTAACTGATTTGTGAATGTTGAATCATACTTGCATCACAGGGATAAATACCACTTGGTCATGATGAATGGTCTTTTTAATGTATTGGTAAATTTGGTTTGCTAGTGTCTTGTTGAGGATTTTTGCATCAATGTTCATCACTGATACTGGCCTGTATTTTTAAAATTTTTTTAAATTTTAAGTTCAGGGCTACATGTGCAGGTTTGTTGTGTAGGTAATCTTATGTCATGAGTGTTTATTGTACAGATTATTTTGTCACACATGTATTGAGTCTAGTACCCATTAGTTATTTTTCCTGATCCTTTCCTTCCTCCCACACTCCACCCTCTGATAGGCCCCAGTGTGTGTTGTTCCCTTGCATGTGTCAATATGTTCTCATCATTTAGCTCCTCTTATAAGTGAGAACACGCAGTATTTGATTTTAGAGTCCTATGTTAGCTTGCTAAGAATGATGGCCTCCAGATCCACCCATGTCCCTGCAATGGACATGGCCATTTTGTTTTTTATGGCTGCATAGTGTTCCACAGTATATATTTACCACTTTTTAAAAATCCAACCTACCGTTCATGGACATTTAGGTTGATTCCATGTCTTTGCTACTGTGAGTAGTGCTGCAAAGAACATAAGCATACCTGTGTCTTTTTAATAGAACAATTTATATTCCTTTGAATATGTATCCACTAATGGGATTGATGGGTCAAATGGCATTTTTGTTTTTAGGTCCTTGCGAAATTTCCACACTGTCTTCCACAATGGTTGAATGAATTTACACTCCCAGAAACAGTGTATAAGCATTCCTTTTTCTCTGCAACCTCACCAGCTCTGTTATTTTTTAACTTTTAGTAATAGTGATTCTGGATAAGAATTCATCATCCAAGTATACACCATCTTCAAGAGACTCACCCAACACATAAGGACTCACATAAGCTTAAGGTAAAGGGGTGGAAAAAGATATTCCTTGCAAATGGACACCAAAAGTGAACAGAAGTAACTATCCTTATATCAGACAAAACAGACTTTAAAGCAAAAACAGTTTAAAAAGACAAAGCGGAACATTATATAATGATAAAAGTACTAGTCCAGTAGGAAAATATCAAAATCCTAAATATATATGCACCTGACACTGGAGCTCCCAAATTTATAAAACAATTACTACTAGACCTAAGAAATGATATAGATGGCAAAACAATAATAGTGAGGGAATTCAATACTCCACCAACAGCACTATACAGGTCATCAAGACAGAGAGTCAAGAAAAAAAATGGACTTAAGCTATAGCCTGGAACAAATGGACCTAACAGATATTTACAAAACATTCCACCCAACAACAGAAGAATATACATTCTATTCAATAACACATGGAACATTCTCCAAAACAGCCCATTAAAGGCAACAAAACAAGTCTCAATAAGTTTAAGAAAATCAAAATTATATCAAGTACTCTCTCAGACCACAGTGGAATAAAATTGGATATCAACTCCAAAAGAAACCATGTAAATACATGGAAATTAAATAATCTGTTCCTGAATGATGATTGGGTCAACAGTGAAATCAAGATGGAAATTTAAAAATTCTTTGGACTGAACAATAATAGTGACACAACTTATCAAAACCTCTGTACCAAGACCAGCTCGGTCATGGAGACCTCAACCCAGTGGCACTAGAGGAATTGAAGACAAAGACACAGAAATAGAGTGCAAAGTGGGAATCAGGGGACTGACAGCCTTCAGAGCTGACAGCCACGAACACAGTCTGACCCACATATTTACTGACAGTAAGCTGTGATATGCATTGCTTCTATAGATTATACATTAACTAAAAGCATTCCTCACAGGAAACAAAGCATTCTTTTTTTTTTTTTTCATTTTTTTTTTTTTATTACATTTGGACCTTTAAGAAACATATACCATCAGATATACAACTATTCAGTAAAAATCTATTCTAGTTTTTGGGAAGCGTATGTGTCACAAACTATCTTGCTTCTAGTCTCCAAGCCTTTACTAAGAGTTTATCAAAAAGGTGGGCTCTGATCAGCGAGGAGTAGAGAAACAGGCTCTGAATGATTATCTGCAGCAAAGGCATGTTGTTAAGGCACAGGCCATTCATGCTATTGTTTGTAGTTTGAGCAGTTTTCCGCTCCGGGCGGGCCAGGTGTTCCTTGCCCTACTCTAGTAAACCAACAACTTCTAGTAGTGTGCATGATAGCCATCACGAGCATGTCACATTGCTGCAGAAATCCTGTTTACAGCCAGATTCTTTATGGCCTGTTTATGACAGGCTTAGGACTTGTTCCCAACACCTCTGGGATAAAGCAAAAGCAATGCTCAGAGGAAAGTTCATAGCCTTAGATGCCTCCATTGAAAAGTCTGCAAGAGCACAAATAGACAATCTAAGGTCACACCTCAAGGAACTAGAGAAACAGGAACAATCCAAACCCAAACCCAGGAAAAGAAAAGAAATAACAAAGATCAGAGCAGAACTAAAGGAAATTGAAACAAAAAAAAAAATACAAAAGATAAACAAAAAGCTGGTTCCTTGAAACAATAAACAAAATGGATAGACCATTAGTGAGATTAACCATGAAAAGAAGAGAGAAGACCCAAAAAAGCTCAATTAGTATAGAAACTGGATATATTATAACTGATACCACAGAAATACAAAAGATCATTCAAGGCTACTATGAACAGCATTATGCATACAAACTAGAAAACCTACAGGAAATGAATAAATTTGTGGAAATACACAACCCTCCTAGATTAAACCAGGAAGAACTAGAAATCCCGAAAAGACCAATAACAAGCAGTGAGATCGAAATGGAAATGTTAAAAAACTGCCAAGAAAATAAAGTCCAAGACCAGATGCATTCACAGCTGAATTCTATCAGACATTCAAAGAAGAATTGGTAAAAATCCTACTGAAACTATGCCAAAAGGTAGAGAAAAAGGGAATCCTCCCTAAATCATTCTATGAAGCCAGTATTACCCCAAAACCCAAACCAGAATAAGATATAATAACAACAACAACAACAACAAAAAACTACAGACCAATATCTTGTATGAACATAAATGCAAAAATCCTCTACTAAATACTCGCTAACCGAATCCAACAGCATATCAAAAAGACAATCCACCATGATCAAGTGGGTTTCATACCAGTGATTCAGGGATGGTTTAACATAAACAAGTCAATAAATGTGATATACCACATAAACAGAATTAAAAACAAAAATCATACGGTCATCTCAAAAGACACAGAAAAAGCACTTGACAAAATCCAGCATCGCTTTATGATTAAAGCCCTCAGCAAAATACCTTAAGGTAATAAAAGCCATCTATGACAAACCCACAGACAACATTATACTGAACAGGAAAAAGCTGAAAGCATTCCCCGAGAACTGGAACAAGACTAGGGTGCCCAGTTTCACCACTTCTATTCAACACAGTACTGAAGTCCTAACCAGAGAAGTCAGGCAAGAGAAAAAAATAAAGGGCATCCAAATTGAAAAGGAGAAAGTCAAACTGTCCCTGTTCACCAATGATATGATCGTATACCTAGAAAACCCTAAAGACTCATCCAAAAATCTTCTAGATTTGATAAATGAATTCAGTAGTTTTAGAATACAAAATCAATGTACACAAATCAGTAGCACTGCTATACACTAACAGTGACCAAACTGAAAATCAAATCAAAACTCAACGTCTCTCACAATACTGCAAAAAAAAAAAAAAAAACTTAAGAATACACCTAACCAAAAAGATCTCTACCAAAAAAACTACAAAACACTGCTGAAAGAAATCATAGATGACACAAATGGGAACACATCCCATGTTCATGGATGGGTAGAATCAATGTTGTGAAAATGACCATACTGCCAAAAGCAAACTACAAATTCAATGCAATTCCCATCAAAATACTATCATCATTCTTCACAGAACTAGAAAAAAAAAAATCCTATAATGCAGAAGGAACCTAAAAAGACCCCACATAGCCAAAGCAGGACTAAGCAATAAGAACAAATCTGGAGGCATCACATTACCTGATTTTAAAGTATACTATAAGGATATAATTACTATAACAGCATGGTACTGGTATAAAAATAGGCATGTCATCCAATGGAACAGAATAGAGAACACAGAAATAAAGCCAAAAACTTACAGCCAACTCATCTTTCACAAAGCAAACAAAAACATAATGTGGGGAAAGGACATCCTACTCAAAAATGGTGCCGGGGCAATTAGCAAGCTACATGTAGAAGAATGAAACTGGATCCTCATCTCTCACCTTATACAAAAATCAACACAAGACAGATCAAAGACTTAACTCTAATTCCTGAAACCACAAAAAATTCTAGAAGATAATCTCAGAAAAACTTTTCTAGACATTGGATTAGGCAGAGAGTTCATGACAATGAACCCAAAAGCAAATGCAACAAAAACAAAGATAAATAGATGGGACTTAACTAAAAAGCTTCTGCAGAGCAAAAGAAATAATCAACAGAGTAAACTGACAACCCACAGAGTGAAAGAAAATCTTCACCATCTATATATATCTGACAAAGGATTAATATTCAGAATCTACAAGGATCTCAAATAAATCAGCAAGAAAAAAATAATAATCCCACCAAAAAGTGTGCTAAGGACATGAACAATTCTCAAAATATATATAAGTGGCCAACACACATATGAAAAAATGCACAGCATCACTAATTATTAGGGAAATGCAAATCAAAACCACAACGTGATACAAGCTTACTCTTGCAAGAATGGCCACAATTAAAAAATCAAAAATAATAGATATTGGCGTGGATGTGGTGAAAAAGGAATACTTTTACACTGCTGATGGGAATGTAAACTAGTAAAACTGCTATGGAAAACAGTATGGAGAGTCCTTTAAGTATTAAAAGTAGATCTACTGTTTGATCCAGCAATCCTACTGTTGGGTATCCACCCAGAGGAAAAGAAGTCATTATATGAAAAAGATACTTGCACACACACACGTTTACGGCAGCACAATTCGCAATTCCAAAAATATAGAACCAGCCAAAATGCCCATTGATCAACAAGTAAATAAAGAAAATGTGGTGTGTATATATACACCATAGCATACTACTCAGACATTAAAAGGAACAAAATAATAGCACTTTCAGCAACCTGGATGGAGTTGGAGACCATTATTCTAACTGAAGTAACTCAGGAATGGAAAATCAAACATGGTATGTTACTTATAAGTGGGAGCTAAGCTATGAGGACACAAAGGCATAAGAATGATACAATAAACTTTGGGGACTCAGTCGGGAAGGGTGGGAGGAAGGCGAAGGATAAAAGACTACCCACTGAGTACAGTGTACACTGTTCAGGTGGTAGGTGCAACAAAATCTCAGAAATTACCGCTAAAGAACTTATCCCTGTAACCAAACACTACCTTTTCCCCAAGAACTATTGAAATAACAATAAAAAAAAAAATAGCCATTCTGACGGGTGTGACATGGTATCTCATTGTGGTTTTGATTTGCATTTCTCTAATATTCTGTGATGTGGAACTTTTTTTCATATTATCATTGGCTGCATGTATGTCTTATTTTGAAAAGTATTTGTTCATGTCATTTGCCCACTTTTTAATGGTTTAATAAATTTAAGTTCTTTATAGATGCTAGATATTAGACTTTTGTCAGATGTATAGTTTGCAAAAATTTTCTACCATTCTATAGGTTGTATGCTCTTTCTGTTGATAGTTTTTCTGTGCAGAAGGTCTTTAATAAGATTCCATTTGTCCATTTTTTGCTTTTGTTGCAATTGCTCTTGATGTCTTTGTCATGAAATATTTGCCCATATCTATATGCACAATGACATTGCATAGATTGTATTCCAGGGTTTTTATAGCTTTGATTTTACATTTAAGTCTTTAATCTATCTTGAGTTAATTGTTTTGTAATATGGTGTAAGTAAGGGGTCAAGTTTAAATCTTCTGCAGATCAGATCGTTGTAGGTATGGTCTTATTTCTGAGCTCTCTATTCTATGCCATTGATCTATGTGTCTGTTCTTGTACTAGTACCATGCTGATTTGGTTACTGCATGCCTATAGTATAATTTGAAGTCAAGTAGCATGTCTTCAGCTTTGTTCTTTTTGCTTAGGATTGCTTTGGCTATTTGCACTCCTTTTTGGTTCCATATGAATTTTGAAATAGTTTTTTTCTCGTTCTGTAAAGAATGTCAATGATAGTTTAAAAGGAATAGCATTGATTCTGTAAATTATTTTGGCACTATGGCCATTTTAACAATATCGATTCTTCCCATCTATTAGCATGGAATGTTTTTCCATTTGTTTGTGTCATCTCTGACTTCTTTGAGTGCTGTTTTGTAGTTCACCTTGTAGAGGGCTTTCATTTACATGGTTGGCTGTATTTCTAGGTATTTTTTAATAGTAATTGTGAATGGGAATGCATTCCTAATTTGACTCTCGGCTTGACTGTAGTTGTTTCATAGGAATGCTAGTAAATTTTGCACATTGATTTTGTATTCTAAGACCTTGCTAAAATTTTTCGATTTTCTTATTTTCTTCACTGACTGGTCATTCAGATCACGATGTTTAATTCCCATACATTTGTGATTTGTTTTGTTTTTGAGACAGAGTCTGACACTGTCGCCCAGGCAGGAGTGCAGTGACGTGACCTCAGCTCACTGCAACCTCCACCTCCCAGGTCCAAGTGATTATCCTGCCTCAGCCTCCTGAGTAGCTGGAACTAGAGGCATGAGCCACCACACCTGGTTAATTTTTGTATTTTTAGTAGAGATGGGGTTTCACCATGTTGGCCAGGTTAGTCTCGAACTCCTGACCTCAAGTGATCCACCTGCCTCGGCCTCCCAAAGTGCTGGGATTACAAGTGTGAGCCACTGTGCCTGGCCGAATTCCCATATATTTGTATAGTTTCCAGAATTCCTCTAATTGTTGATTTCTAGTTTTATTCCATCGTTGTCAGAGAAGATATAGATAGATAGATAGATAGATAGATAGATAGAGATACGTAAAAGATCTAGACATTGAAATCTGTTAATATTAATGAAATAAATTGAGCACACAAATAAATAAAAAAAAGATATCCCTTGTTCATGGTTGGGAAGAATTAATATTGTTAAAATGTCCATACTACCCAAAGCAATCCACACATTCAGTGAAATGTCTATCAATATTCCAGTGGTATTTTTCCCAGAGATAGAGAAAGCAATCCTAAAATTCATCTGGAATCGGCTGGGAGTGGTGGCTCATGCCTGTAATCCCAGCACTTTGGGAGGCCGAGGCAGGTGGATCACGAGGTCAGGAGTTCACGACCAGCCTGGCCAACATGGTGAAACCCTATCTCCACCAAAGATACAAAAAATTAGCCGGGTGTGGTGGCACATGCCTGTAATCCCAGCTATTTGGGAGGCTGAGGCAGGAGAATCACTTGAACCTGGGAGGCGGAGGTTGCAGTGAGCTGAGACCACACCAGCCTGGGTGGAAAAAAAAAAAAAAATTCATTTGGAACCATACAAAAGACCCTGATTACTTAAAGCAATCTCATACAAGAGAAATTAAGTTGGAGTAACCAGTTTCTGATTTCAAATGGTATTACAAAGTAATAGTAATCAAACAACATGGTAGTGACATAAAACCAAGTACAAAGACCAATGGAATAGAATATAGAGCTCAGAAATAAACCTATGCATATGCAGCCAACTATTCTTCCACCAAGTCACCATATAGGGGAAAGGATAGTCTCTTCAATAAATGGTGCTAGGAAAATGGGATACCACATGCAAAAGAATGGAATTGGACCTTACCTTAAACTATACATAAAAATAAACTCAAAATCAATTCAAGACTTAAACATAAAACCTGAAACTAAAAATCCTACAAGAAAACACGGAGCAGGGAAAGCTTCTTGACATTGGTCTTCACAATGATGTTTTTGGTCAGGACACCAAAAGTATAGGTAACAAAAGCAAAAATAAACAAGTGGGACCACATCAAACTGAAAAGTTTCTGCACAGCACGAAAATAATCAATGAAATAAAAAGGCAAACTACAGAATGGGAAAAAATTTGCAAATCATGTATCTAGTAAGGTGTTAATATCTAATATACATAAGGAAACTCAATTCAATGGCAAGCAAACTAATAATCCAATTCAAAAAATGGGTAAAGAACCTGGATAGACATTTTGTCAAAGACATACAAATGGCCAACAGCTGTATGAAAAGATGCTCAACATCACTAATCATAAGGGTAATGCAAATTAAAATGACCGTGAGATATCTCCTTCTGCCTATTAAGATGGCTATCATCAAAAAGATAAAAAGAAAACAACTGTTAGGTTGTGCAGAAAAGGGAACCCTTGTGCACTACTGGTGGGAATGTAAAATAGTGCAGCCACTGTGGAAAACAGTATGGATGTTGCTCACAAAATTAAAAATAGAACTACTATATGATCCAGCACTCCCACTTCTGGGTATATGTCAAAAAGAAATGAAATTATATCTAGAAGAGATATCTGAACTCTCATGGTCATGGCAGCATTACCTAAAATAGCCAAGATATGTAAAACACTTTTGTTATTAGATGAATAAAGTAAATGTGAGCTATATAGAGAGACACACATAAATACATATTTGAATATTATTCAGCCTTAAGAAGAAAAGAAATCCTGCCATTTGAGACAAGGTGAATGAAACTTAAGGTCATTATGTGAAATGAAATAAGCCAGTCACAGAAGGACAAATGCTGCATGATTCCATTCATATGAACTATCTAAAATAGTCACACACATAGAAGCAGAAAGTAGAATGCTGGTTGCTAGAGGCTGGTGGCAGGGAGAAGTGGAAAGTTTTTAAATGGGTAAAAAAATCTCAGTTATGCAAGATGAAAAAGTTGTAGATATCTGCTGTATAACATTGAGCTTACAGTCAACAATACTGTATCACACCCTTAAAAATCTGTTAAGAGAATCTGTTATGTATGTTTTTATCATAATAAAAATCTATCAACTATGACTGTTGCTATTTATGCCATGAATACAAGGCTAGTATATGTGTTAATGGTGTTACCGGCAGGTCTTTGTTCTTAGAGCTCCCAAGATGGTGGCGGGCTGCTCCCCGGATGGTGGCAAGCCTTTTGTTCTCTGACCTGGGTTTCTTGGCCTCACGGATTCCAACGAATGGAACCTTGGGCCATGCAGTGAGTGTTATCGCTGTATTAGAAGCCGTGGGTCATGGAAGAGAACCGTGGAACCCAGCGACTAGTGTTCAGCTCGATTAGGACGAACCCAGTCACTTAGCGGCGCAAGAACAACGGCAAGCCTCTAGCCTGATCAGGAGCGGCAACGGGTGCCTCGCTGGATCAGAAGCGCAGCGGACGCCCTGCCGGATCTGGAGGGGTGAAAGTCAGTGGCAGGTCTGTGACGGTGGCGATCAGCAGTGGTGGATGGCAAGTGAAAGCTCAGTTCGAGCTGAAACAAACACGGACCAGAAGAGTGTGCAGTTGCAAGATTGAAGAGTGCAAACAGAGCTCCCATACAACGGGAGGGGACCCAAAGGGGGTTGCCACTGCCGGCTTGAATGCCTGGGTTTATATCCCAATCACTGTCCCTCCTCCTGTGCTCTCAGGCGACAGACGATTGACTATTTCTTTACCTCCTGCTTTTAGCCTAATTGGTATTTTAGTGAGCTCTCTTAACTATCTGATTGGTTGGGTGTGAGCTGAGTTACAAGCCCCATGTTTAAAGGTGGGCAGGGTCACCTACCCCAGCTAGGCTTAGGAACCCTTAGTTGGCCTAGGAAATCCAGCTAGTCCTGTCTCTCAATGGGACACTATTTTAAATTAGCTTTTCAACAGCTGCCATGAAATATGGATAACATTCAACATATTTTATTAACAAAATTAAATGTTTTCATTCCTAACGTGAAAAGGGCACATTTAAAAAATAGTATCAACAATATATTTAATGGAGAAGCATGGCTAGAATTACCTTCTCTAAGATCAAGAACAGGCAAAGTAGCACTCCACAAATGCTAGTTATTTTTCTTTCCTTAGTCATCACTCTCTTTTAAAGGAATATTTACCATGATCACCAGAGAAAAAAAAAAATTGAAGGTATGTTTAGCAAAATATGATACCAAAAAAAAAACACTTTTTACTTATGACATGAATATATACTCAGAAAATCCAAAGAAGTCAACCAAAAAATTACCAGCAGTAATAAATGAGTTTTTTAGAGTTGTGGAAGGAAGTAAATCTACAAAAATAAATTGAATATATCCCTATATACTAATAATACAGAAAATACAATGAATAACCCAAAAAGGAAATGAAATCCCTTCACAATAGTTACTAGAAACATTAAGTACTTGTGCAACAATTGTGTGAAACAAAGAAAATCGAGACCCTAATGAGTAAAAAATGGAAGATTTAAATAGAGAAATATGCCTTTCTCATTGTCAGAAAGATTAAATAAAGATGAAAGTACTTAAATTCACAAACACATACTAGAAAACACAGTTGTCAGAATTATGTGATGCTATAACTAAATGAAGGAGACTGATCAGTGGAATAAAGCATCCAGAAATTGATTCAAACTATTATAAGAACTAAAGCTATGGGAAAATGTATGTAATGAAAATAAAAATCATTAATAAATGGAGAAAAGAATCATTAATAAATGTTTTGTCAGCTAGTTATGTATATGGTAATCAATAAATTAATAAGTAACTGAGATCTATCTTATACATGTGCAACAAATTCCAGATAATATGCATAGCTTTTATGACAAAGTATATATTGTCAAATTATAAAGTTATTTTTAAAAATTGAAATTCAGTCAGTGTCAGGAGAAGTCAGACAAACAAAGTTAGCACCTGAGAATTAAATGTATTCACTACATTAGTGCAAGACCGATTCAGTTAAAGACAGTGGGGAAGAAATCCAGCCAGGCAGAACAATGTCTAAGAATCTTGGGATAGGAAATGGCAGTCTAGGTAAGCAGCTAGTATTAGGAAAGGCCAGGAAAGCAGTAAAATGTTGGTGATCTGGTAGACAGGTAAAAAACAGCAATGAGCAGCAAGGGAGACAGACATTATCTGGATAGAAAGTTGACGTCTGGGATTGTGGCAGCAGGTGCTCTAGTCCCAGTTGCTTATCCTGGGATTCAGAATCAGAACTCAAGTTCCTTAAAAAAACAGGGGAGAAAAAGGCAAACTCCCAGTCTTAGAAGAATCGGGGTACTAGGTAGATTACCAAAGGAGAGGCTTTGTTATAAAATTGCTGTGCAAGGTATAAAGACAATTACAGGTATGAAGCAGAGAGCAAGTTAGTAGAAAATGGATTAATCCAGCTCAGGGTTGGTGTATGAGTAAAGGTTAAGTGCTATAACTATGAGAATTTAAAGATTTGGGGGATAGTGAACCAGGTAGCTTACTGTGAAATATCGTATTTATTCCAGCGGTGGAAAAGAGATATATTTTTGACTGTTTAAGAAATGGAGTATATCATCACACACAAGATAAATGTATTCAAATGTCTTAAAAATAAAAATGCTGCTAAGCTATGAAATGTAATAAAATGAATACCAAAAGAAATGAATATCCTCATTGGAAAATTCATGAGAAAAATGTAACTGATACAGGCTAACTACCCAACCTGAATAAAAAATTGCATATATATCAGTCTAATACTCAGATTTTACTTGATAAGTTAATAAAGATGATGAATATGTAGTTTATATAAAAGACATTGAAATAAAGATAAACCCTTAATAGCAATTAAATGAATGCAAATTAAAACAACTTAAAGCTTCCATTGTTTATCTACCGAACTATCAAAAACACAGTGTATAAAGTTGCTAGTGGGAATTAGGGAGAATGGGTGCACTTATATATTGCTAGTCGTACTGTAAATTGATTCCATTTTACAGAAGAGTAACTTGGAAATATATGAAAGGAATAAATAAACCATTCATAATATTTCTCCGAATAATTCCACTATGGAGATCATACCCCCCAGGAAATAACCAAAGGGGGAAAAACTGATTTGTATTGCAATTCCCATGGCAGTTTTCTAAACAACTATTATAAAAAATAGGAAAGAGTCCAAATGCCTTTTATTATTGATATGGCAACTCTATTAGTCCATTCTCACACTGCAATAAAGAAATACCTGAGACTGGGTAATTTACAAAGGAAAGAGGTACAATTGCCCCACAGTTCCGCATGGCTGGGGAGGCCTCAGGAAACTTACAATCGTGGTGGAAGGGGAAGCAGGCACCTTCTTCACAAAGTGGCAGGAGAGAGAAGTGTGAAGGAAGCAAAGGGGGAAGAGCACCTTATAAAACCATCAGCTCTCATGAGAACTCCCTCACTATTACAAGAACAGCATGGGGGAGACTGTTACCAATCACTTCCCAGTGGGTCCCTCCCTCAGCACGTGAGGATTATGTGGGTTACAATTCAAGACGAGATGTGGGAGGGGATACAGCCAAATCATATCAGTAACAAAGAGGCTTTCTATAGACATTAAAAGTAACAAGTGTGAGGAATGTGATTTTATATGTAATTGTATATATAATACTGATATGTGAAAAAATCAGCAGAAAATAATAAGTACACAACAATACAACCATGTTAATAGGTATAAGATGATATGCAGGTATAATTTTCTATTTCTTCTGTCAGTTTTGATAAGTTATTTTCCTAGGAATTTGTTTATACCATTTAAATTTTCAAATTTACTGTTATAAAGTTATTCAGATATTTTTTACATTTGAAGTATCAATTTGGATTTTCCTATTTTCATGTCTGATTTTGATTTGTGCCTTTCTCCTTGTCATAAAGACAATGATTATTTTCTTGGACAATATTGGTAGAAGTTTATCATTTAATTTGTCTTTTTAAACCAACCTTTGGCTTTGCAGAACTTCTCTACATTTGTTTCTGTACATTTGTTTTCTATTCAGTTTCTGCTCTTATCTTCGTTATTTACTTTCTTCTGTATTCCTTGATTTTAATTTGCTGATTCTTTTCTACCTTCTTGAAATAGATGTCTATATCATTAACTTTTACTATCTTCTTTGTAATGTATTAATAGCTACAATTGTGCCTCTAACCACAGCCTAAACTACATTTCACAAGTATTGATATATACTTTCATTATCATTCAGTTCAAAACATTTTCTAATTCACACTATATTTTTCTTTGACCTATAAAGTAATATATTGCATATTTTGCTGTTTCATAATTTTCTGGTTATCATTTTGTTATTGATTTCAAGCTTGATTTCATTGAGACCAAACAACACATTTCGTATAATTTAAATTTGTTGAAATTTATTCATATTTGCCTTATGGACCAGCATATGGTCAATTTGGGAAAGATTTCCATATGTAATTGAAAAGAATGTGTAGTCAGCAAGTCATAGGTTCAGTGCTTTGTACATGCAGTGGAATGCTGATAAATTGTTGACTGGCTCTCAAACAAAAAAAATGCACAGATACCCAGAAATCATATACTCTTGGACCGATTTCCCATGGTGTGAATTCTCCCACCATAGTCAATTTCAAGCTGACAACATGATATAATAAATGCGAAGTTGAGAAGAGATGCACACATGTGACTCTCACAAGCCAGTATGAGCTGACTCCAGTACACTACTGTATGTATTTCTATTAGGTCAAATTATTAATTATATGGTTCAATATTTTATATCATTACTGATTATCTTCTTATTCTGTTATATACCAAGAGATATGTAAAATACCTCACTACGATAGTGTATTTGCAAAATTTCCCTTGCATTTTCATAAACTTTTACTTTCTATATTTATGGGCTATGTTATTAGGTACATACAAATTTTAAATTGGTGTATCTTTCTGGGTGAATGATGCTTTTATTGTTATATATATTTGTTTAAACTCTAGTCATTTTTCTTGGCTTAAACTCTTTTTTACTGGGGAGGAAAGAGATAGTTACCAGGAGTGGGTAAGGGTTGCTAGACTTCCTATACAACCATACAACCAAGAATCAATGTGACCATGTTCCTCCCTATCTTTGGATACCTCACCAGATATTCACTCCAATGAAAACCTTTTTTTAACTTTAAGTTCAGAGGTACACATGCAGGTTTGTTATATAGGTAAACTTGTGTCATGGGGGCTTGTGTACAGATTATTTTATCACCCAGGTATTACATCTAGTACCCATTAGTTATTTCTCCTGATCCTCTCCTTTCTCCCACCCTCCACTCTCTGATAGGCCCCAGTATGTGTTGTTCCTCTCTCTGTGTCCATGTGTTTTCATCATTTAGCTCCCACTTATAAGTGAGAACATACAGTATTTGGTTTTCTGTTCCTACCTTAATTTGCCAAGAATAATGGCCTCCAGTTCCATCCATGTCCCTGCAAAGAACATAATCTCATTCTTTTTTATGGCTGCATAGTATTCCATAGTGTACATGTACCACATTTTTTTATCCAGTCTATCATTGATTAGCATTTAGGTTCATTTCATGTCTTTGCTATTGTGAATAGTGCTGCAATGAATATGTGCATGTGTCTTTATAATAGAATAATTTAGATTCCTTTGGGTATATACCAAGTAATGAGACTGCTGGGTAGAATGGTAGTTATGTTTTTAGGTCTTTGAGGGATTGCTACACTGTCTTCCACTAATTTATACTTGAAGTAATTTATACTCCCACCAACACTGTATAAGCATTCCTTTTTCTCTGCAATCTTGCCAGTGTGTGTTATTTTTTGACTTTTTAATAACAGCCATTCTGACTGGTGTGAGATGGTATCTCATTGTGGTTTTGATTTGTATTTCTGTGATGATCAGTGGTGTTGAGCTTTTTCCTCCTATGATTGTTGGCTGCATCTATGTCTTCTTTTGTAAAGTGTCTGTTCATGTCTTTTGCCCACTTTTTAATGATGTTGTTTGTATTTTTCTTATAAACTTGCTTAAGTTCCTTAGAGATGCTGGATGTTAGACCTTTGTCAGATACATAGTTACATAGTTTGCAAATATTTTTTCCCATTCTATAGGATGTCTGTTTTCTCTGTTGATAGTTTTCTTTGCTGTGCAGTAGCTCTTTAGTTTAATTAGAACCAACTTGCCAATTTTTGCTTTTGTTGCAATTGCTTTTACTATCTTCATCATGAAATCTTTGCCAGTTCCTATGTCTTGAATGGTATTGCCTAGGTTGTCTTCCAGGACTTTTATAGTTTTGGGTTTTACATTTAAGTCTCTAGTCCATCCTGGGTTAATTTTTGTTTATGGTGTAAGGAAAGGGTCCAGTTTTTTTTTTTTTTTTTCCACAACATAAGGAAGAATTGTTCACCAGTTAAGACAGTTATTTCACAAATGACAATAAAGCTCATTGCATTCAAGTTATCAGCACACCACTCTACAGTTTGCAAGTGTAGATGTTGTATCTATAGTTTTCTATGTGTGAGTACAAGTGACTAATTTAACTTCAAGGGTAGAAGTACGTGAGCATCTACATATCTAATACATATTTAATGTAAAATTATTTTCTCTCTTTTCTCCTTTGTAGCACACTTAGGAATATATACATATTCCTAAATAAGAAAAGTTATATTATCTATGAGTTACATTTCAGCATATTTAAGGCTAAATTATGAAATATTTTTATATTTTAAAATATTTTAGCTGAATATTTAGAAGAGAGACTTTCTGAGTATGAGCACTTTTGTAGGAATTGCAAATAACTTAAAATGTCAAACTGGCTTTAACATTCTTTGGTACTAAAATCTGAACCCTGATAAGCATCACAAAAGAGATAACAGATGACCAGTTGAATTTTGTTTTTCATTTGTAAATGCCAAGGCATTTCTCATCCCTTTGAAACTCAGACAAACCAGGTGACCTAGTACCATTATGCCAATTCCAAGAATATAAAAACTACTTGAAAAGGCTCACACAGTAGCAGATAGGCCAGGTGATCCATCTGGTGCCAACCACTTTGGCTCTTGCTGGCCATCAATCTAAAGGTTATAATTTTGCATAAATTGGCTAGTGGCAGCAAGAAAATCTGGCCAAATGGAGTTAAACAAAAAATAGAAATCGGTTTGCCTTTCAATGTACATTTATTTCATGCAGAATTCTCTGATTATTCTAGGCCTTATGAAGTTTATATTTTCTCAAAGCTAAGCCTTTATAATCTGTACCTGAAAACCCAATTCTTGTGCTCTGAAGGCAATATTGCATAGTAACTAAGAGAGCAGGGCTCTTAGAATAGACTGTCTAGCCTTAAATTCAACTTATTCTACTTATTAGGTATGTGATTTTCAACAAGTTACCTAACCTCACTGTGCCTCAACTTCCTTATTTGGAAAATAGAGACGATAATATCTACTTCACAGGGATTGTTGTGAGAACACAAGCTAATATGCATAAAGTGCTTACAACAGGGCTTGTTTTTATTAGGTAGCTTTTCTCAGTCCTTTTCATCTATTTTTAGTACATAGGGCAGAGGATATATATTGTGCTTACAAAGTATAAGTTAACATGATTTTGTGGTATAAACTTTTGACTATAGAACCGAACAAAAGGAAATGGCTTACCCACAGACCAAACGCATAATCCTTGAAAACATTAGCATGAGCACTAGCTCAAAGCTTTCTAAGATGTGTTCAAAAGACGGTTCATCATACATTTATTAAGAACCTATTATATGTTAAGCATTGTGCTAAACACTAGGGATACAGCAATGAATAGAACAAATCAGTTCTCTTCCTCACAATGGAAGAGAGAAATATGTAAGCAAATCTTTTAAATGTAACCTTAAAATTTTGGGGATAAGGATATAGAGAGATTAAGAAAAAATAATTTCCCTAAATTCTAAAGGAATTGGGAAAAGCCAGTGGGCTTTGAGGCGCCAGTCTTCAGAAAAGAAAAAAGTGAGGGTGGCATGTAAGTCGGATGAAGGTAGATTATCACACATTTTCCAGAGAGCTAAATATTGCTGAGAGGATCACTTGTTAGGAGAAAAGGTTTTGGAAGGAAGGTAATCATGGAGGGAACAAGCAAGACGGAAAAATGTTATACGGTGAGAGATCTCATTCCTCTCTGACCCTGCAAATATTTAATAAAACTTTAAAAATGTACCATATGCTTGATGTGACTTTATTTTTGTAGAATACATTAAACAAAAGTAGTTTGGTTTTTACATTTAGTACTAAGCAAAACCCAAGAATCTGTGTGGACCCCAAAACGGAGACAATAGCAAACATCAGGAAGTAAAACTGGGAATTTATAGAGATCATGGGGAAGGCACTCAAGTGATACAAGTTATAAAATTGGAGATTTGAGCCAAGTTTAAATTTCCGAGAGAGAGGTACCAGATATGATTACAAGATGCTATGATGTCAGGCCTCTGAGCCCAAGCTAAGCCATCATATCTCCTGTAAACTGCACGTACACATCCAGATGGCTGGTTCCTGCCTTAACTGATGATATTCTACCACAAAAGAAGTGAAAATGGCCTGTTCCTGCCTTAACTGATGACATTACCTTGTGAAATTCCTTCTCCTGGCTCATCCTGGCTCAAAAGGCTCCCCGAATGAGCACCTTGTAACTCCCACTCCTGCCTGCCAGAGAACAACCCCCTTTGACTGTAATTTTCCTTTACCTACCCAAATCTTATAAAACGGCCCCACCTCTCAGTCCCAACCCCAAGCGTTGCTGAGTCTTTCTAGTCTTCCTTTTCTACAGACCCATCTGACCCCTCCCCTCCTCCCCAGGCTGCTCCTCGCCAGGCCGAGCCAGGTCCCAATTCTTCCTCAGCCTCTGCTCCCTGACCCTATAATCCTTTTATCACCTCCCCTCCTCACACCCGGTCAGGCTTATAGTTTCATTCCACTACTAGCCCTCCCCCACCTGCCCAGCAATTTCCTCTTAAAAAGGTGGCTGGAGCTAAAGGCATAGTCAAGATTAATGCTCCTTTTTCTTTATTTGACCTCTCCCAAATCAATTAGCATTTAGGCTCTTTCATCAAATACGAAAAACCCAGCCCAGTTCACAGCTCATTCAGCAGCAATCCTGAGACGCTTTACAGCCCTAGACCCTAAAAGGTCAAAAGGCCATCTTATTCTCAATATACATTTTATTACCCAATCCGCTCCAGACATTAAGTAAAACTCCAAAAATTAAATTCCGGCCCTCAAACCCGCAACAGGACTTAATTAACCTTGCCTTCAAGGTGTACAATAATAGAGTAGAGGCAGCCAAGTAGCAATGTATTTCTGAGTTGCAATTCCTTGTCTCCACTGTGAGACAAACCCCAGCCATATCTCCAGCACACAAGAACTTCCAAACACCGAAACCGCAGCGGCCAGGCATTCCTCCAGAACCTCCTCCCCCAGGAGCTTGCCACAAGTGCCAGAAATCTGGCCACTGGGCCAAGGAATGCCCACAGCCAGGGAATTCCTCCTAAGCCGTTTCCCATCTGTGCAGGACCCCACTGAAAATCAGACTGTGCAACTCACCTGGCAGCCACTTCCAGAGCCCCTGGAACTCTGGCCCAAGGCTCTCTGACTGACTCCTTCCCAGATCTTCTCGGCTTAGCAGCTGAAGACTGATACTGCCAAATCTCCTCGGAAGCCTACAGGACCATCACAGATGCTCTGGGTAACTCTCACAGTGGAAGGTAAGTCCGTCCCCTTCTTAATCAATAGGGAGGCTACCCACTCCACATTACCGTCTTTTCAAGGGCCTGTTTCCTTTGCCTCCATAACTGTTGTAAGTAATGACGGCCAGGCTTTTAAACCCCTTAAAACTCCCCTACTCTGGTGCCAACTTGGACAACATTCTTTTATGCACTCTTTTTTAGTTATCCCCACCTGCCCAGCTCCCTTATTAGGCCGAGATATTTTAACCAAATTATCTGCTTCCCTGACTATTCCTGGACTACAGCCACATCTCACTGCCGCAATTCTTCCCAACCCAAAGCCTCCTTTGAGTCTTCCTCTCGTAGCTTAACCCACAAGTATAGGACATCTCTACTCCCTCCCTGGCAACCGATCACATGCCCATTACCATCTCATTAAAACCTAATCACCCTTACCCTGCTCAATGCCAATATCCCATCCCACAGCACGCTTTAAAAGGATTAAAGCCTGTTATCACTCGCCTGCTATAGCATGGGCTTCTAAACCTATAAACTCTCCTTACAATTCCCTCATTTTACCTGTCCAAAAACCGGACAAGGCTTACAGGTTAGTTCAGGATCTGCACCTTATTAACCAAACTGTTTTGCCTATCCACCCCGTGGTGCCAAACCCATATACTCTCCTATCCTCAATACCTCCCTCCACAACCCATTATTCTGTTCTGGATCTCAAACATGCTTTCTTTACTATTCCTTTGCACCCTTCATCCCAGCCTCTCTTCGCTTTCACTTGGACTGACCCTGACACCCATCAGGCTCAGCAAATTACCTGGGCTGCCGCAAGGCTTCACAGACAGCCCCCATTACTTCAATCAAGCCCAAATTTCTTCCTCATCTGTTACCTATCTCGGCATAATTCTTCATAAAAACACACGTGCTCTCCCTGCCAATCGTGTCCAACTGATCTCTCAAACCCCAACACCTTCTACAAAACAACAACTCTTTTCCTTCCTAGGCATGGTTACATACTTTTGACTTTAGATACCTGGTTTTGCCATCCTAACAAAACCATTATATAAACTCACAAAAGGAAACCTAGCTGACCCCACAGATCCTAAATCCTCTCCCCACTCCTCTTTCCGTTCCTTGAAGACAGCTTTAAAGACTGCCCCCACCCTAGCTCTCCCTGACTCATCCCAACCCTTTTCATTACACACAGCTGAAGTGCAGGGCTGTGCAGTCGGAAGTCTTACACAAGGACCAGGATCGCGTCCTGTAGCCTTTTTGTCCAAACAACTTGACCTTACTGTTTTAGGCTGGCCATCATGTCTCCGTGCAGCAGCTGCCAATGCCCTAATACTTTTAGAGGCCTTGACTTACTCACTGCTGAAAAAGGAGGACTCTGCATATTCTTAAATGAAGAGTGTTGTTTTTACCTAAATCAATCTGGCCTGGTGTATGACAACATAAAAAAACTCAAGGATAGAGCCCAAAAACTTGCCAACCAAGCAAGTAATTACGCTGAACCCCCTTAGGCACTCTCTAATTGGATGTCCTGGGTCCTCAATTCTTAGTCCTTTAATACCTGTTTTTCTCCTTCTTTTATTCGGACCTTGTATCTTCCGTTTAGTTTCTCAATTCATCCAAAACCGTATCCAGGCCATCACCAATCATTCTATGTGACAAATGTTTCTTCTAACACAGTATCACCCCTTACCACAAAATCTCCCTTCAGCTTAAATCTCTCCCACTGTAAGTTCCCACGCCACCCCTAATCCCGCTGAAAGCAGCCCTGAGAAACATTGCCCATTATCTTTCCATACCAACCCCAAAAATTCTCACCGCCCCAACACTTTACCACTATTTCGTTTTATTTTTCTTACTAATATAAGAAGACAGGAATGTCAGTCCTCTGAGCCCAAGCTAAGCCATCATATCCCCTGTGACCTGCAGGTACACATCCAGATGGCCGGTTCCTGCCTTAACTGATGACATTCCACCACAAAAGAAGTGAAAATGGCAGGTCCTTGCCTTAACTGATGACATTACCTTGTGAAATTCCTTCTCCTGGCTCATCCTGGCTCAAAAAGCTCCCCCACTGAGCACCTTGTGACCCCCACTCCTGCCCGCCAGAGAACAACCCCCTTTGACTGTAATTTTCCTTTACCTACCCAAATCTTATAAAACGGCCCCACCCGGCTCCCTTTGCTGACTCTCTCTTCGGACTCAGCCCGCCTGCACCCATGTGAAATAAACAGCCATGTTGCTCACACAAAGCCTGTTTGGTGGTCTCTTCACACGGACGCGAGTGAAACTATGGGAACAGAGAAGGAGACTGTGTTACCCAACGTATGAAGATGAAGGGTAAAGAAAAGCAGTCTGGAGGAGTCGGTAATTGAGCTAAATCTTATATAATTAATGGATTAATCAAACTTGCAGCAGAACAATCCAAGCATAAAGAGAAGTGTGAGTTACAGCTCAGAAACCTAAAACGACATGCCGTGTTTCAGGAACTACAAGTAGCTTAGTCTTGACGAAGCTTAAAATGCAAAACAGAGAAATGTATAGAATGAGGTTGGGAAGTCAAGTGGAAACCAGACCATGCAGAGCTTTGTAGACTATAGTAAGAAACACAGTCTTTACCCTAAGTATAACAGTAATGAGTAAATACATGCTGAGGAAAAAAACGCATAAATTACCTATACTAGCAAAGAAGATATTTGCTTGGAGAAGTCAAAGCACCACTAGTCTTAATAGCCTGAGGCAGGCTCACATGCAGTTTAGAATTGCTACTGTCCTACAGAACATCTAAGGAATTCTGAACAGGATTATAAAAGACTAAAGGGCCTGTGAATGTGGATTTTAACAGTTTAAAACTCCATATTGTGGACTTGGGCACAGATCCCCCTTCCCTATTTTGAAGAAAGCATACTATTTTAAATGTTATTTTAATCACAGTAATCTTTGAACATTTCACATCCTTTCAGTATTCCATGTTCTCTCTTGGCAAGGACATCACATTTACTGAAAAATTAAAGTCCGGAAATCCCTCTGTGAACTGCACATTGACTTTATGTAGCACATAGTAACTGACAGTTCCTCACGGCACTTTTATGATTTTTCCAGATTCCTGTGACAATGTGAGCACTCACCAATACAAAGACATTTTATATCTTCAGAATTCACTTCTGGGATTAGAGCAGCAAAAGCTGACAGCTGATATTTCTTAGATTCATTCCAATACATGTTAAAGATTGTTATAACAAATTATAACAAACCCATATATATGTGTGTTCCCACAGCATTTACTGTGTATCATCATTTTAAGCACTGTATTATACTTTGCTGTAGGTGTTCCATTATAACCTTTATAAGAGCAAAGGACTACATATTTGTCATCTTTGTAACCCACAGTACCTGACATAGCACCTATAGGTACTAATAAATGTTTATTAATTGACTGATTGATTAAACAAATGAAGAAAAGTTTTGGTGACACCATTTCATATCTCTATTCTAAAATCCCATACATTATATTTAAATATGGTTTTTAAAACACCTCGTTTTGAAAGAGATGGTAGTCCATTTAGAAAGCCATTTTTGCTAATAGAAGAAAATTGTGTAACTATAAGGATTTTCAAAAAAGAAGTGGATTCTGAAAGCAGATGTATTTGATTTTGTGTGATGGTTGCTAAGGGAACACTTAAATGTAAATTTTCGTTTTACCTAACGTTCAGTTAAAATATTGATCAGAAGAGAGAGAAGATGCTTCAAGCCAAGTAATAAAGTGACTGAGAAACTACTTTCTTACTGGGAAAAAGGATTATATCTTATGTAATCAATCTCTCTATGTCAGCCACTGTGCATAGATGTAGAGAGGAAAGCAAGGAACAAGAGATGAGATGTTTTCCTTCCCTTATTCTCTGGTAGTTTCTGTCTCATGCTATGATTCAGAACAGTAGAAATAGCAAAATAGCTAAATACCAGCAATTTAATTTACTTAGCATGTAGTGATCTACATTTCAACTTGAAACTCACATCTGCTGGTAAACCTCCCCTAGTTATTAAGGGTGAGGTATCTTAATATGTGTTCTCACAGTACACAGAATGTCTGCAGTCAGAGCACCCATCATACTGTACTATAATTTGTCCATTACTTCTCTGTGTTCTCTTTAATGTAAACTCTGGGAGATCAAGGGCCATTCCTTATTCATGCCTGTATCTCTAGCACCTGGCCCAGTGACCCCCTTCCCATTTCAGCCTCTTCTTCTCTCATTCCCTTCTTCACATTCTACATTCAAAATGGGACTGAAAAACTGAATTTCTGCAAATGACATTCTTCTCCCACTTCTGGACCTTTTCACACACTGTTCTCTCTACCTGAGCCCCTAAGCCCCATCATTTCCTGATGAAATTATTCCCATTCTCAGTCCTCTGTTTATGAATCACTTGCTCCCAGACTTCCCTAATTCTCAATGTCTAGGTTAGGAGCCCCTCGCATATCTTGCAGGTCTACCCTAACATGGCGCTTATCTCCTGGTGTTGTAATTAATTATTTCATGGAAGTAGGGACCTCATCTTATCCCCAACACTTAGCATTTAGGGCCTGCCACATCATATTAGCTTAATAAATATTCTATGACTGCATAAAACATAAATGCTTACTGCAGACAAAGAAATCTGACAGGTGTAGGGTGATACAGGGATGCATATGACACAATTCTTGCTTGCAACATCAGGAAGGATCTGAACAAATGCATAATTAACGCCAACACAAGGCAGACTGTAATGAGTGCTACAATTAAGGCAAACACGCACTCTGGATTTTCTAGAACTGACTTGATTTCAAATAATCTATCACATTGTTCATAAGTATACTTAGAGTTGTCAAAGCATGTGTCCTGATTGTACAGTTCAACAAATGCAGTCACTGTAGTTATAACTAAAATATAAGCAAAATGCTGGAGAGGGTGTAGAAGATGGAAAGATGGGTTCTGAGGAAAACTTATTAGAGGAAGTGCAATCTGCATTGGGCTTTAAATGTAAAGAGGAACAGGCAGAAATGGGTGGATGGGAGACAGATTTCAGGCGAAGGAAACAGTCTGAGCAAAACCTCTGAGGCAGCAAGATGAAGGAGAAGCCATGGAATGGTGAAGAAACCAGCGTAACTAGAGTAGGAATCCAGAGGTCATCTTAAAGCATAGAAAACATGCGAAATTCCCAACCTTGGATTAGTTGTAAGCAGGCAGTTATCTTTCTCACAGGGGAGCTAAATTGATTGCCTACATAAGAAAGGCTGTAGGGGCTGTGACAGTTGGTAAGGTGCCAGAGCCTTAAAAATTTATCGAGGATGGGAGAATTTTTAACTCTAAAAAGAGTAAGAAAGAAGCCTAGTGAGGAGGAAGGATCAGAAGAATACTTATTTTTAAATTTACCTTAACCATAGGTCTTTAATGGTAAAGTACAACTATTTAGTAATGAATTCTATCTGGACGTGGAATACAATTGAACATGCTAATCTATTTTTCAGTTAAGCCTGACTATAGAAAGCATCATTTAACTAAAACTAGGCAAAACATCTAAGAGGAACAATGTTGATTGCTAATACAGTATCATGATAGAAACATCGTGATATCTAAATCCAATTTATCTGTGCAGATCTGTACATCCACAGTATTAACAATTAAATCGTGCCTTTAAGCTTATTGATGGATGCACATACAATTCTTGCTTAATTAATTGCTTCATTGAAATGGATTCCTATAGGCAACACCTAATTTACTTGAATGACTGCTTTTGAATCTATGGTGCTGTATCCAGTTAATTTTTATGCAGTTCACATCCTGGCAAAGAAAGCATTTTGGACCTATTCAGTTAGCCATATCCCTAACTCCAAGGGATGTTTGAAAAAGCGATGTTTGCTTTTGCTGTTCTAGAATCAGTGGTAGATATGGACTGTTTCTTCAAGATACTGAGAACCTGAGCAGAAGTGCATGAGGCAGCTCTCTAATCATTCAGCTCCAGATCTCCCTAGTGCCATGTCCTTAATTGATTTGCTCTAGGTACTTATTTCATCAGATAAGCACAAATTCAAATATATGTGTAAAACTCTCCAAAGCAAGTAAGAATTCCTTTTAAATTATCCACATATTTACACTAGACCCTTAGCTGGTAGAGGCCTGGTGACAAATTAATTCGAACATTTCATTTTTAGGGAAAAGGAAACTAAAACCTAGACAAGATAAGGAACTTCCCCATGACCACCCATATGTTTGCACAGGTTATTCACTGCATACACCCAATATGAATAGAATACCCCTTGAGTTGTGCAGCTCAAAACCTGTACAATCATATGGGTAGCCCTGTTATGCCCTTGGTCATAGGAGCTAGAAAACTGCAGAACCAGGATAGTATAGCCTCACGGTTAATCACTGAGGCTCGGGAGTCAGTCTGCCCGAGTTCAAATCCCAACTCTGCACTTAATAGCTGTGTTGACTTATGCAAGAAGCCAAATCATTTTAAGCCTCAGTTCCTATATATTTAAAATGAGGATAATGGCATTCCCTTCTTAGGGTTATTGCATTAAACACATAGTAAATGCCTAATAAATACTAACTTCTTATTGTTGTTACTATTATTATTAGCCAGACTAAAGCACAGGTCTCCTAACTTCCACTCATTTTTCCTTCCACCGCCTTCCTTTATTTGAATATATAGAAATCCACCATAAAAAAAATTATTACTTAGTTATGCAATGATTTCCAGTACTCTTTCATTTGGCATCCCTAACAAAAAATAAATAAATAAACATATATTGAGTACGTGTGCCAGGCCCAGTGCTAAGCATATTTATATATATCTTATTCAGTCCTCACAGCAATCTCATAAAGGGTTACAATTACAATTACAAATGAGGGAACTAAAGTTCATTAAGATTAAATAACCTAATTAAGACCTCTCAGATACTAAATGGAAACACCAGAATTCAAACCCAAGTCCATTTGACTCCAGAGTCCATGCTCCTAATCGCTATGTTTCTTCAGTATGACGAAAGCATTTGAGTCCTGTCCCGTATTTCATTACGCTGACCTTTGACCTAGCCCTCTCTGTTCCTAGACCTCTACTCACTTGCTCACCCATCTAGCACCCAGTCCAGCTCTAAATAAGATATACAGCAACCCATTTCCTTTGCTGTATTATTCAGTAACAAATGATAGAATCTCAATCTACAGTGTCATACAAGGGCTATCATGAAGGGTAAATATTTCTTAGGTGATAATTTCCTATTCCCTTAATCTTTCTTCTTGTGCTCCTTTGCTGTTTAATGTTTTGAAAAATTAATAGTTTAATTTCCAGTGTTGATTTATTAAACCAACACTGACAGGAACATCTTAAATGAATATTTTTGAGCTCATCATTTCTGCATAGCAGGTAATGATACTGCTGGAAAAAAAAAAAAAAAAAAAGGAGCCAGGGATTTGGGAAGAGTAGAGCAGGGGAGAAAAATCTCTGCATACTTCTTTCTTCTCTTTACTTTGGAGAAAAAAATTAGAGACACAGTTTTAAGTCAGAAGTATGACAGAGAAGCTCTGAGAAAGGGATAGCAAAAAATAAATTACATCTTTACTGTTCATTTGACTCTGTAGCTTCTCCAGGGTTAATCTTAGTAGTAGTGAAGCCTAAATGAAAACTCAGAGATATATAAAATATATACATTGTATATTTATGTATTATATATAAATGTCAGCTAAAATACGAATTTTTATGTATGTTTTTGTGGGGTCTTTTTATCACTGATCAATGGCTATTGGTCATAGCCACTATAAATAGAAGTTTAAAAATACTATAAAGATTATGATTAGAGATATAAGGTTTTTTCTTAATTTTTGTAGATTTTAACTGACTTGCATTTACTGGATCAATTTATGTTTGCTGTTATTGTTGTTTTCTCCAAAATATAACACTGATGATTATGAATGACTTTTCTCATAATTGTGAGCTTTATCATGTATGCTTTCTATACACAGGAATAGCCCCTTCCTCCAGGCCAGAGGTTAGCTTATTTTTGTCCATAAAGGATCAAATAGTAAATGTTTAGGCTTTGTGACCCATAGTCTCTGTAGTAACTACTCGGTTCTGCCACTGTAGCAGGAAAGCAGCCATAGACGGTATATATAAAGGAATGAGCATGGCTGCGTTCCAACAAGACTTTATTTATGGACACTTAAATTTGAATTTTATGTAATTTTCACATGCCAAAAATATTCTTCATTTGATTTTTGTTTCAACCATTTAAATATGTAAAAATCATTTTGGGCTCACAGGCTGTACAAAACTAGGCAGCAGGCAGAATTTGGCCTCCAGGCCATAGTTGTCAACCTCTGATCTAGGTATGGACCAAGCAGATCCTAAAAGTACATGTTACATACTTTTAAATAAATTTTTCTAGCAGTTTTAGGTTCACAGCAAAGTCAAATGGAAGGTACAGAGATTTCTGTGTATCCCCTACTCCCACATATGCATAGCTCCCCCCGACAACAAGTTATATTATGACTTTGCCATTTGTCCTGTAGTATAAGAAATAGATCACAGCAGGACTTAATAGGCTACACTAATTTTCAGGGTAAGGCTAAGATTTGAGGAGGTATAAACCCCCACCATAACTGCTCTAAATATAAGTAGATCTTTGATGGTTACTGACAGGAAAAAAAAAAAAAAAAAAAAAAAAAAAAAAAAAAAAAACCTTGCAACTAGTATAAGATGTATGTTAATAAATACCTACCTTTTGGTTCTAAAGAGACGCCATGAATAAATGTTTTTCAGCCATGTTCTTTTTGTTTCATGCATAATAGAAAACCGACAGAGAACAATCACCTTCACTTTCTTATCTCATCAGCAGCTGCTCATGTTGGCATACTTAATTTAGCTTCCTAAAACAGGGCCCTCACCCTTCTGAGATGAGTCAAAAACTGGTTTAACCACTTCCCGTAATTGCTTAGACATAGAACATCAAGAAATAATAGACCCTCTCTGGAATTCTGGTTCAAATTGGTAACTTAGCAGTGACAGTCATGAAACTGTAATGATTTCAAAAACAAGTATCTAATTTTTATATAGGTCACTCTTACATGGACTGACGCTCCACAAGGGTAGGGATCGGGATCATGTGTGTTTGGCTCACTGCTGTATCCAAAAGGCCTGGCACAATGCCTGGAATATAGGAGGTTCTCAATAAACGAGGCATTATTATATGGTTAAGAGTGTGTACTTCAGAGTCAAAAAGATGTGGATTTAAATTCTGGCTCCACTTGACTTTGAAAGTCACAGAACTTCACTGAACTTCAGTTTTCTCATTTATGAAATGAGGATAATAGTGGATTGAAGTAACTTATATATTACTTTATATAAAATAATACGACCATTAGCATATAGAAAGCATTACATAAATGCCAATTGTGATTCCCCTTCTTCCTCTTCTTTCTGCTCCTCTTCATCAATATTGTTTCTCCTCTTATTTGTGTTTCATTTTATTTACCGATTCTCAGGTCAAAGATAACTTTGTTTCACTAGTCTAGCTAGGTGATCTATTGATATGCAAACACTACCCTTCAGCCTGACAAGGTTTTTCACAGAGGTTTTAATCAATGATTTCATGAATAATGTTTCCTGTGGGCCCAGTTAGAGTGACCAACTATCCTCGTTTGTCCCCGATTGAGGGAGTTCCCAGGACACAGGGCTTTCAGTGCTACAACTGGAATAAGCAAACTGGGATGAGTCTTTCACCCTACCCTTAAATTTCCTTTCTTGTCATTTTCGCATTGAGATGCCACCCTTAAGAAATCAGTTTGCATTTGGGGTGGTTAGATGAATAAGAGAAAAGGGAAGATTGGATTCAATGCCTCTGGAAGAGACAAGGACAGAATGTCAAACAAGAGTGCCTGTTTTTCCTCTTTCCCCAAATAGAAGCCTTTAGCACTTCATACAATGGCTAATCAACTGGTTCAAGCATAGAGCAGAATTGGTATTTACATTCATCCCCATCAAAAATGCTAATTGAAATTATTTACAGCTAAAGGAAGTTTGAAAACTCCTTTCATTACATAGACAAAGCCTAGGAAGGTGGTATTTTTCTCTCTTATTATTCTTTATCATAAGCTCCTGTTCTACAGATCAAGGAGCAGCCAGGCCTTTCACAGCTGGCTATTCTAACTTCTGAAGCTTTATTCATATGAAAATCTAAATATCGGCTTTATGCTTGGTTTCTGAGATAAAGGAGAATTTCTTTGTTGGTGTGGTCTCCTCCATGTAGCTACAGGACTGCTTTTCTGCTGCACGCCATTCTTTATGGCTTGCTTTGGGATGGGGATGGCCTCAGAGGAAGGTGGAAGGTGTCTCTTATTGAAAGACCAATTACCTTTTTTTTCTTTTGCCCAGAAGCTTTACAATTCCTGCAGAAACCCTCCAGAATTAACTGGAGACTGTAGGCTCCTGTCAAGGGAAATGTGAAAACCTGCAACACCCAAGGTTAATCAGGCATCTCAAGAACTAGTTTTATAATAACAAGAACATTTTGCATGAGATATTATTATAACAAGTGCTAATATTTATTCAAAGTTTACTATATGCCAGGAACTTTGCCTATAATATCTCACTTAACCTTTTCATGAGCCTGTAAGGTAATGATTATTATTATCCTGATTTTACAGTGGCAAAAACTGATGCTGTAAAAGGTTAAACAATCTGTTCAAAAACATCTATCTAGTAGGCAGCTGAGATTAAATCTGAAATCTAAATGGTATAACTATAGAGGCTACACTCAAACAGAAAACTATAACACCTAGTCCATTTATTTTTATTGGTGAAAATGGAAATGGAGGGAGAGATTATTGCAAGATGATGGAGGATGGGGAACATAATATTATCACAAAGTAATTTCGGAATCTGCTTTGTCTTTTTTTTTGAAACGGAGTCTCGCTCTGTCGCCAGGCTGGAGTGCAGTGGCACGATCTCAGCTCACTGCAACCTCTGCCTCCCGGGTTCAATTGATTCTCCTGCCTCAGCCTCCCGAGTAGCTGGGACTACAGGAGCATGCAACCACGCCTAGCTAATTTTTGTATTTTTAGTAGAGACAAGGTTTCACCATGTTGGCCAGGATGGTCTCCATCTCTTGACCTTGTGATCCACCCGCCTCAGCCTCCCAAAGCACTGGGATTACAGGCGAGAGCCACCGCACTCGGCCTGAATCTGCTTTTTCATATACTACCTAAAGGTCAAGAATCACATCTGGGCAAACTATAGCCCACATGGCAGTTGTTGGTTCTTTAAGACAGAGGCTGAGCTAACAAGGTTATATATACAATGCAACACACATGAATTTTTCTGAAGAATCAGACCTATGCCGGGATTGAAATGAATTCTAAAGGTCTTCTAAATCCAATCTCTCAAGCTTGAATCTCTGCAGGACACGACTTGCCATTTAGTCTCAGTTTGAACACCTCTAAGATGGGGAACTCACTACTATATATCACTATTTAGTACATCTATGAGACAATCTGTCTTAGAGTTTTCATTCAGTGGGCTTGATTCAACTGTTTCAGGACATATAGACCAACTCAAATTTCTCTACCATGACTCTCCCCAACTGTTTAACTAACATATATAGCATTTACTATGTACCAAGTACGTTTTTAAGTATTTTGCATAATGAGTAATTTAATCTTCATAACAACCCTGCAAAGTAGATACAAGTGTCAACCACAACTTTACAAATGAGAGAACTGAGGCAACACAGCTAAGGAAGTTCAGAGCTGACTTCAGAGTCTATACCTTCCACCACCATGTTATATTGATCCTCAAATCTTTTCTTTACAGTGATACTTCCTCTAAACTTTTTCATATGGCATGCCTTTGAGTTTTCTCATTATATTGGTTTGCTTTATTTGAAAACATTTGCTTCGCTGTGGCCCTTTTTTGTTGAGAATTAATTACTACATGCTAGACATGCTCTGATAAGGTAAAGACAGACTGCCACCTTTCGGTTGAATATCTTCTCTTCCAAACTACTCTTTACTCTGCGCTTTACCAACAAGTCTGAACTCCTTTGTGTACCACATTAACTAGGCTCTCTTGTCCTGCGGATTTTAGTTTTGGACTGTGGAAATCACTGGAGAGGGAATGGAGGAGGAAAATGAGGATGTGGAAGCAGAGATTTTATTCCCCCAGTACTCACTCCTGCTGGATCTCAGGTTGGCTGTGGTTGTGTTTTTCTACCAAAAGCCACAGTTCCTATCAGGAACTCTTGGAGTTCCAGAAACTGCTTCTCTCTTTGCTCTTCAGGCTTAAAAAAGATAATAGTTGCATATTATTGAGAGTGGATCACTATCTCTTGTTAGTATCCCAAATCCCTCCCCATACCTTTGTATATAGCCCTTTTATTAAACTCTCCTCAAATTTGTCTGCAGAGTCTTATCTGTCTCCTGCAAGGAATCTGACCAATTCAACCTCCTTCCCTCTAAATTCTATGCTTTATTTAATCCAATCTAAGATTGAATGACCTTGCCAGGAATTCTGTAAAAGGAACTAATTCAAACCCTCACATAAGAGGTTAAACCATATACGCTTGGGGTTTTCTTCAATTCTGAAATGTAGAATTGAAATTTATCCTTTTGTCCTTAAGCATTTAACATAAAACTCATTAATTCCCTAAGCCCACTGTGCACTAAAACTACAGTGAGTAAGCAGAAATCAATAATATACAATACAGCTGAACTCATTATTACATGGTTTTGGACATACATAGGTCAAATTAAGCCCTTTGAGACTTAGAAACCCCACAAAATAAGTCTAATATAGTTCTTCTAAGAGAATTTGCCTTACCTCTACAGTAACATTATAAAAAGGTTTGACTATACACGGAATGCACAAATAAATCAACATCTAAAAAGACAAATGGGAACAATTTTACTCTGAAAACTATTTCTGGGCAGTATGTATTTGCAGTTACAGGTTCAGAAACACTAGAATATAATGATCTGTTACCAAAGTGAAGTGCTGAGGTGGTAATGATTTAGCTTTAGTTACTTAGAAACTGTATTGATCCTTAAATGATGCATTTTAAAAGTTTGCATTCAAGGCATAAAGTAGTTCCATCCAATTGATTAATACATACTGGAATATCATTTTTGTTTTTGAGACCTTTCTCTCTGGCTGAGATACTAGTAATCAAGTGAAAGATTAAAAGTGGATTTTATAGCTGAAAATTTAACCTAAATGAGTTCTCATTCCATCCTGTAAAAAGAAAAAAATGTCAGATTCATTTTTAGAAAATGAGTGACTGAAAAATGGATAAGACAGCTTAGTGCTCATGGAGAAATACCTGCCTTTCTGCTCCCTAGACAATCTTACCATTTTCCACATACACTTTGAAAGTCATAGATGTGGTGAGAGATTCAAAGTGTTCTTCCCAAAAATCTCCTCAGGTGTACATCACGCAACAGTGAAAGTATCATGAGACTTTCCAGGTTTCTATATTATTAGGTTGGTGCAAAAATAATTGTGGTTTTTGCTATTACTTTCAATGGCAAAAACCACAATTACTTTTGCATCAACCTAGCAGAAAATTTTCAAATAGTGTTCGGACTCCTCTTGCTTGTAGTTAAAGAACTGTGATTCCTTTCTAACATTGCTGACAAAGAGATTCTGGGTCACTTCTCCATCAACTAAGGTGTGTGAAGAATGTACATATTTTCCCATTTAGAGAAAACAGAGTCAGATAAAAGAGAATAGCATGCACCAAAAATGAAAAAGCAGTGACTTGTGGTGGAAATATCTGGCTTTGAATCCCCACTCATCGAGTGGTAGTGTGACCTCGCACAAGTTCACTTAAGCTCTCAGCACTTCAACTATAAAAATAGAGATAAAAATTCCATTTCGCATGAATGCTGTGAGGATTCAATGATATACATGAAAGAGCCTAGAAAAATAATCATCCCATGGAATTTTTTCAATAAATGAGTTTCATTTCATAATTTTTTGTTGTTGTTGTTGAGACAGAGTCTCTCTCCATCACCCAGGCTGGAATGCAGTGGTGCGATCTCGGCTCACCGCAACCTCTGCCTCCTGGATTCAAGTGATTCTCCTGTCTCAGCCTCCCAAGTAGCTGGGACTACAGGCACATGCCCCCATGCCCAGCTAATTTTTGTACTTTTAGTAGAGAGAGGGTTTCACCATATTGGTCAGGCTGGTCTCGAACTCCTGACCTCAGGTGATCCACCTGCCTCAGCCTCCCAAAGTGCTGGGATTACAGGCGTGAGCCACCGTGTCTAGCCAAGATTTGTTTTTAAGTAACATAATCTAGTTAGAGTAATAAGCCAAATATCTTTGAAATAAATGGAGAACATTATAAGGCAATATAGAATCAGGTGTCACATGGAATAATCTCATGTCTCAAAAATCTGTATTTATAGAATTAACCACTTTGTGCATTAGTCAAAAAAGTGCTTAATTCCTAGGCTATCAATTATCCATACCTACGTAGTTGTGTTCATTGACAGACAACTGGTATTTCTACTGGATTCAATAAAACACAAAAGTTTACTTGCAATATGATACACCTCTAGCACAAATATCAAGGATGCCTAGATTATCTACCGCTCTTGGATTAACTGTGCCAATGTTCTCCTCCAGTGAGTAAAGATAATAAGAAATTTGTATTTGCACCTGGCCCAGCAGGCTCAATCTGCTAATGAAGAATTTTCAGGGGTTATCTAATGTGTTTAGCTGCCTGTTAGTAGCCTTTCAATTTATAAAGCAGTTTATAGTTTCCAAAGTGATTTGACATGCATGTGAATTTCCTACTGAGTACCGTAAGCAGGACTTGCAGATTTGGTTATTAGATTATTCAAATGTCCAGAAAGATATAAATACACAATGTCCCCTGCCACACACAAACCATAGCATCTGAGTACATTCCAAGTACAGATTAGATTCCAATACACACATATTGAGCCACTCATTGAGCAAGAATTTAAACAGTCTGGTTCCAGAAAAACTTAAAAGTGTCCATGTAGCAGGAGACAGAGGAGCATCTAAACTTGCATCAAGTCACAGAAGTATCTCCTTGTCCCACAGACACCTGCAATTGCTAAAAGTGATACTAATAGTAAATCAAGCCAGGAAGAATAATGGCAAGGAACCTACTACGTAAAAGCAGACTAGCAAGTGAAAAATTAGGCTCTCAGGCCACTCAAGAGAAGGGTCAGCTGGGGGGAAATGCATGCAGGCTCCCGCTTTGCCTCACTTACTAACTATACTAAAGCAACAAATCTATCTCAGTCTTCCTTCTCCTCCTCTTCTAACTTTTGCTTCTGAGAGAAAACATTCAGATTCAATCTTTTCTATGGCCTTCATTTTCTTTAAAATACCTACATTTTGGCCAGGCGTGGTGGCTCACGCCTGTAATTCCAGCACTTTGGGAGGCCGAGGCGGGCGAATCACGAGGTCAGGAGTTCAAGACCAGCCTGGCCAACATGGTGAAACCCCGTCTCTACTAAAAATAC
>NW_026652282.1:102440508-102454919 GCF_009828535.3 Hylobates moloch | reverse complement strand
GTGGGGCGGGGACAGCATTAGGAGATATACCTAATGCTAAATGACGAGTTAATGGGTGCAGGAAATCAACATGGCACATGGAAACATATGTAACAAACCTGCACATTGTGCACATGTACCCTAAAACCTAAAGTATAATAAAAAAAAAAAAAGATTTGGAAGCTGTGACCAGGATCCCTAGCTTTGTGTCTTAGAAAGCACCTCTTCCTTGCGATAGTTTGCTGAAAATGATGGTTTCCAGTTTCATCCATGTCCCTACAAAGGACATGAACTCATCATTTTTTATGGCTGCATAGTATTCCATGGTGTATATGTGCCACATTTTCTTAATCCAGTCTATCATTGTTGGACATTTGGGTTGGTTCCAAGTCTGCTATTGTGAATAGTGCCACAATAAACATACGTGTGCATGTGTCTTTATAGCAGCATGATTTATAATCCTTTGGATATATACCCAGTAATGGGATGGCTGGGTCAAATGGTATTTCTAGTTCTAGATCCCTGAGGAATCGCCACACTGACTTCCACAATGGTTGAACTAGTTTACAGTCCCACCAACAGTGTAAAAGTGTCCCCATTTCTCCACATCCTCTCCAGCACCTCGCATGTTCTCACTCATAGGTGGGAATTGAACAATGAGAACACATGGACACAGAAGGGGGAACATCACACTCCGGGGACTGTTGTGGGGTGGGGGGAGGGAGGAGGGATAGCATTAGGAGATATGCCTAATGTTAAATGACGAGTTAATGGGTGCAGCACACCAACGTGGCACATGTACACATATGTAACAAACCTGCACATTGTGCACATGTACCCTAAAACTTAAAGTATAATAATAATACATCATTCTCAGTAAACTATCGCAAGGACAAAAAACCAAACACCGCATGTTCTCACTCATAGGTGGGAATTGAACAATGAGAACTCATGGACACAGGAAGGGGAACATCACACTCCGGGGACTGTTGTGGGGTGGCGGGAGGGGGAGGGACAGCATTAGGAGATATACCTAATGCTAAATGACGAGTTAATGGGTGCAGCAAAACAACATGTCACATGGATACATATGTAACAAACCTGCACATTGTGCACATGTACCCTAAAACCTAAAGTATAGTAATAAAAAAAATAATAAAATAAAATAATAATAATAATAATACAATTAAAAAAAAAGAAAGCACCTCTTCCTTCATTCTCATGCAAAATATTAGAATAACTCTTTTTACAGACCTCCAGGCCCTGTCTGTGTGCCTGAATTTCCCACAGTGGCTCTGAAAGTCTAACTCAACATCATTTGTAACTCAGCTTGCTTGCATTTCCTCACTTGGGACTAGACAATATTTTCTCCTTCAGTTCTCCCACCTTGACAGATCCCATCATTACCTGTGGCTTGTTTTTGGTTTGGTTTCTGTGCTCCATAGCTACTGAGACTGACATCTCTTCTCTTGTTCCAGCTTTAATCTGTCCAACCAATGCAGGTTAGTCTCTCCCCACCTGAGAGTTTAGGTACCAAGTTTCCCAAGGCCTTGCCAGTTGCTAGCTTCTCCCTATATACCTCCAGACTCCCAGGAGCTATCCCCCATAGATGGCCTAAGGGGAAACCTCAAGCTTTTGATATGCCTGCTCTTAGAATATCTTCATGGCAGTGATGTTCCTGTTTAGTGCAGAGAATGTGAGAGGAGTCATAACAAAAACACCTCACATTGTTTAGCACTTTGTATTTAGTAATTTCACATTCATAATCTGATTAAATGCACACAGTAGGATTTTGAAGTAACCAAAGAAGGTGTTGCTATTGTTCCCATGTTAAATGTTAAAGAACTGAAGTGGGGCTAGGTTAATTGCCCAAGGTCTCATAGTTAACTAACAGAGGCTGGGTCAGAAACTCAGTTTCTGGAGGCAGATGATTTGGGGCAGGGGGAGATGAAACCTACCAGATATGGTTCCATGGCCTTACCTATGATTGTATCACGTACTGATATTGTACAGCTATTATAAAGATTAAATAAGGTAATTGAAATGAAGGCCTTCATGTTCATCACATCATAACAACTCAATAAATATTAGCTTTCAGTGTTCTCAGGCAGAATAGCACGGCAGTTAAGAGCAGAGGATCTAGACTCTAGGTTCATGTTACTTGGGTTTGACTACTTCACAAGAAGCAGTATGCAGTATGGTTAGGGGGGTATATTCTGAAGCCAGATAGCCTGAGCTTGAATACTGGCTCTGTTACATTTTAGCTGTGTGATCTTAGACAAGTCACTTAATCTCTCTGTTTCTTAGTTTCCACATCTCCCTAGTGGCAATAATAGTAGTACTCCCATGGGGCTGTTGTGAAGATTAAATAATCCTATAAATCATGCTTGGAAAAGTGAATATAACACACTGAGCACCATATAAGTATCATATAAGTATTCACTACAATTATCTACTTCTTTTGAGCTTTATAACCTTGGACAGGTTACTTAACCTGGTTTCAAGTTCCTTGTCCGTAGAATGGGGATAATACAATTTTTGTGAAGATTAAGCAGTATTGCACATAAAGCCCCTAGAACAGCTTGTTATGTCATACGTATTCAAAATATTAACTATCATTATTTTCAGTGGTGAAAGGCACCAAGTGCACCAAACAAATCAATTCCTCCATCATTCTAATAAACAGATGGTTAACATGTGCTATTAGTTTTTGTTAGATATTATTTGTTGAGAACAAATAATCTCTGGAGGAGAGGCTCTGATCTCAGTACTTTTCAGAAATTTCCAAGGTGATTATAATATACAGCCAAAACTGAAGACCACTGCACTGGGAACGGTATTTCCCCATCCTCCCCTAAATCTTACAGAGAGGTGAGGGAACAAAGATGACCATCTCAGCTTCTAAAAGAAACAGAAACAAAGGATTGCTAGGGAACAGAGAAAATACACAACAAACCTTTTCAAAATGAATCTTTTTTTTTCCTTTCAGCTGAGAATCACTGAAGTAGAGTCAGCATAAGTTAAGGAGGCAATGCAGCCAAAACAGCAGCCACAAATATAAGGCATTTTTATAATCTCATGTTTTTGTTTATTTTTAGTATTCGTGAATTTTGTTTCTATTACATGATGCAGCTACATTTTGAATTGAAGTTGCATTTGCTGCATAGTGAAGCTGCCTCCCAGAGAAGATGCATCATGTTTGTCCCATGGAACCTCACGCAGTCCTGATATAATGCCATCTACCTGTGCCAGGCAGCTTTCAAAGACAAATCCCAGTGATCTCTGCTTCCTACTATCCATGCCTTTTTACAATCCCCTCCTATAGCAACTTGCTTCCAATGAACAGAATATGACAAAAATTATCGTATTCCACTGTCATCATCAGGTTACAAAAGACTGTGATTTCCATTGTTGTTAGCATTCTCTCATTGGCTCTGTCTGAGGGAAGTCAGCTGCCATCTTGTGAACTGCCCTTTAGAGGCCCGTGTGCCAAGGAACTGAGACACCTCCAACCAATAGTCAGCAAGGAATAGTGACCTGCTAACAGCCACAGGCATGATATTGCAAGCAGATCTTTCCCCAGTAGAGACTTCATTACAGCCTGTTAGAAACTCTGAGCTAAAGGATTCAGATATGCTGTGCCTGGATTCTTGATCCACAGAAAGACAGTGAGAAAATAAATGTGTGTTGTTTTAAGCCACTAAGTTTTGGGGTAATTCGTTATGCAACAATAAGTAAGTAATATAATACTATGCTCATACCATACTTATATCTCAATTTAAAGCAGCTGCTGCAACTATTACTAACACTACTACTAATAATAATTGCTAATATTTTTCAGCTCTTTGATTTTCCAGGCATTGTACTGAGCACTTTAATATGTAAGTTTTTTTTTTTTTTTTTTTTTAGACCGAGTCTGGCTCTGTCACCCAGGCTGGAGTGCAATGGCACAATCTCAGTTCACTGCAACCTCCGCCTCCTGGGTTCAAGCGATTCTCCTGCCTCAGCCTCCCAGGTAGCTGGGATTACAGGCACACACCACTACGACTGGCTAATTTTTGTATTTTTAGTAGAGACGGGGTTTCACCATGTTGGCCAGGCTGGTCTTGAACTCCTGACCTCAAGCGATCACCCGTCTCGGCCTCCCAAAGTGCTGGGATTACAGGCATGAACCACCGCACCTGGCCTAATATGCAAGATCTTTTTATATCCTCCCAGTAATCATATATGGTAGGTACTGTTATTATCATACACACATCTACATTTTGCAGTTCAAGAAACTGAGGCACCGAGAGGTTAATAACTCGCACAAGATTCAAAGGGCTAGCAAGTAGCAGAGGCAGGATTCTGACTCAAGTGATATTGATTTAAAGCTTATTATATGCGCACAGTCCAAGGATTGAGTTTCAATCTCAGCTCTGTGATTTACTCTTTGACCTTGGAAAAGTCATTGCAATTTGTTGAACCTCAGTTTCCTTATCTGTTAAATGGAGAGACTAACAGTGCCAAACTCACAGAGTTATTATGAGGATTAAATAAAGTTATGGTTCTAAAACATATGGCACAGTACCCTCATTTGGCAATGTGTTGCCATTATTAAAGGCTCTCGACTAGCATTTGCAGAGCCTGGGACAAGGGTATAAATGGAGGCCCACATACCAGATGTCTACATATTTTAGAAATATGTATCAAAATTTAGGAATAGTTAAATAAAATATGTTCTATCTTCCTACCTTGAAAAATATACTTCAAAACAACTTCGCATGCCAGATTCAAATTTTTAATTCTCAGATTCCCCAGAGTTCTGAACCAAAATATATCAGTGTAGAGAGAGGTGGCTCCAGATCTCTGACTTGCTCCCTTCTCTTTCCAATCTAGGCTCCATCCCACAGAGTGAGTAGCCCCACACATATACATGTGGACATTCCAGCCTACACATCCAAGTTCTGACTATACTAAGGTGGCCATATTCTATAAATAAAATTCCAGGGTGTCATATAGCTCATCTGGCAACCCTAGACTATACTCCCCTGTGCATGGTATTCCTCAGGCCTAGGGATGCACACACTGGCAGCACAAAGTCCCCTCCCTATAGAGAAGAGTGTGGCTAAAGGAGGGCCAGAATGAGGCCTTTTAGAAAAGCATAAAGCCCAGGGTAATAGCACTTCTTGCCCAGGTCTAAGAGCAGACAGGCCCTAAGCAATTACATGAGTTTTGTTTATGGATCTCTTTTGTGTCTTCCACTTGCTGCTGCTTCTGTACTGCTTTATCTCACACCAGTGCCTTCTGACTGCTTTCTCATTTCTTCACTTGGCATGGACATTTTTCGTCTTTCCTGACCTTCCCTAACACCAGAAGCCCCAACTCTCCTGATGAACAACAGTAATCAGTAAGTGATCATGGATACCAATAATATGTTATCCAGAGAAGAATGACTCTAATGATGGTGATTTTAGACATCAAAGTGAGCTAAATGGCATATGAGCCACATGGGTAGACGGGGATTTTCTTAGGGACCAAGTAGAATGGAAGAGAAAAGAATTCAGATCCTTAGTACACCCTCGGGTCTATTTTCCTATGTTCCTGATTTAACTCTGGCCCAGAAACACTGACAAAAAGCCCTGTCCTCAGGGTTATATTAATCTCCATAATGCATACAAGTCACAGCTCTGATCTCTACTCTCCCTACCCTCATTCCCACTCATGATTCCTCACCCTCTGAATTATTGTCAAAGATCCCTGCAGAGCAGTGAGGGAAGGGGAAAATTTTATGTTTGTGTTTACATCCAAAAAATGAAATCAGTAATAGAAATCCAGACAAAGTCCTAAAACAAAATGATGGAGCAGGCAAAAACAGCCAAGCCATCATTAAATGATCATATTATGAAATGGGATTAATTTCATTCAACAATCATCTTGTAAAGGCATATTAATCAAAAGCTTCCTAAATATAAATAAACCAAGGCACAAAGAGAATGGGCAACATTTTCCCCCTATCGCTTGAGGTGTTATATTTAAAATCCGTACTTCTACAGAAAAGATCCTAAAGCTGAGGGAGGCCACAAGCACATTTCCATATTCTTAGCAAACCCAGAGATAAAAAAAAAGTCAAGTCAAGGACATCGATCCTGGCACTGAAATTACATCCATCTCTCAGGAAGATGACACACAAGCCAGTCAAATAGACAGAGTTGGTCAAAACGTGTCTTAAAGAGGTTGATAGAGGCTTGACATCTGAGCACAGCTCTGGAAGATAGAAGTAATTTCCCTGAAAGATAGAAAATGACTTGGAGGTTTAAAGTGATTGCAACCTCTGGAGGCAATAACAGCAGAATGCATTTGCCAAAAATGATAATGCCATCTTAAGCTGTTTAGCAAATATGAATAAAATGATGTTTTGTTCCTTTTTAAGTGTTAGGTGCCAAGTCCTGCATGAAGTGCTTTTTATGTGCATTATATTGTTTAATCCTCACACCAGCCCAGAGAATATCATTATTATTTTCATTTTAAGAATGAGAAAACGGAGGCCCAAAGAAGTTAAATACCTTGCTCAATATAACATAGTAAAAGACAGAGCTGCTATTTGAACCCAGAAAGCTCTTAACCATTTGTTGGATCGCTCTTTGGGTGATTTGGGACTCACACTCCTAGAGAGAAATTGATAACATGTCCAGAAAAGGTGACCAAGGCTGTGAGGGACTCCAAACCATGCAACGTGTGGAAAACTTCAAGAAACTAGAGATATTTAGCCTGGAAAAAGAAAAGACTCGGTTAGACACAAGATCCATGAACTCACGGATTATGTGTCTTTTAATCACCCATATACCCTTAATTTCTACCCTAACATATAGTAGGTTCTCAATAAATATTTGTTGAATAACTGGATGAATGAATTAATAGCAAAAAAAAAAGATGAACGCATTACTTCAGTGCTGCCTTGAGATGTACAAATGCTAATCATGTGGAAGAGATATTATTCTAATCTTCTGTGTGACTCTAGGAACAGAAGTTATAAGGTGTCAAATCTTAACTAAAAATAAGAAAGATACACTAAGAATTATTATGGTCCAGCAGGAGAATGGGGTTATCCCAAGAAATTGTAAACTTCTTGATTATAGTAGTAATTTTTTTATTGACAATGAACAGATAAGACAATTTTGTCTTTTTGTTACCCTTGTACAGTTAAAAAGCAGAACAAAAAGACTTGTTGACTCACTAAAGGTTATCAAGTTGACTTTTTAGGTTCAAGCCATCATCCTTACCTATTTTTTTTCTTTAGAGATGGGGTCTCGCTATTTTGCCCAGGCTGATATCAAGCTCTTGGCCTCAAGTGATCCTCCCACCTCAGCCTCCCCAGTAGTTGGGATTACAGGCATGCGCTACTGTGCCCAGCCCATTCTTACTTTTTGAGTTTAAACCACAAATTTCATTATAAATATCCAAACTCAGGCACATGTATATAAAGTGGTAGTTTGCTTGAGTTTATAAACATGATTTGGATTTGATTTTTCTACTCCAACTCTATATTTTTTCTTCTTAATTTTTATGGGTATATAGCGTGTGTATATATTTATGGGGTATATCAGACATTTTGACACAGGTATACAATGTGTAATCACATTCAACTCTATATTGAAACCTACTTAATTAGTCCTCAGAATTGCTGGCCAATAAGTTGCTAACTAACACATTTGAAAAACCAACAGATCAATGCTGTTTAAGGTAGTCCGCTTGCCCTGGTCAGTTGCTTGGAAGCAAATCTTCATAGATTACACCGCCTGTGGCCTAGTTAGGCATACTTTCTTCCTCCTGCCCAGGCCTCATGCTGGAGAGTAGGCTTCTTGCTGAAATGCAAAGCTTTTCAAGGATTTCTACATGTGTTGAGAAATAAGCCATTCTGGAAAAGGGCTTTGCAGTGGGAGGCAAGGTACAGAGATAGAGTTTGGGATTTGCCCTATATTCAGCTTTTCAGAGGACACTGCGCTATTATAGTCCAAGCTCAGCCATATCAAATGTACTATTCCCTGAAGGCTGAATGAACTCCAACAGAGTTGACACACTGGTTCGCAGGAGCCTCCCTCCGCAACAGAGAAACTATTATGATCTACAGGCTGAAGAAGTATTCCCCACTGATAAAGTCAGTGAAATAACCACCATATTCATTAAGAAAGAACTCCTCTCACCACAGCTAGGAAACAGAAGTACAGCCTACCTGGCAAGATGTCCAACTAACAATAATTAGCCACCTAGCTCCCAAAAGCTTCAAATCACAGTACTTGCCACAAACATGCCGCCCACTACCAAGAGAGAAGTTTCTAACAAAATGAAGTTTTTTTTGTTTTTGTTTTTGTTTTTGCTTTTTTTTTAAGAGCACTTGACAAAAGGTGCTAAAATACTCAGAATAAAATCTCAAGTTGGAGCTGTCAAAGGCATCGGGATAAAGCACTGCAAAATACACTCCTGAATGTGCTGTGCTGCTTCAAGCCAGACCACACTGCCACCTACTGAACAAGAATGTGCATTCTCTTGGACTCCTGTATACTGAATGCTTCCTGATATTCATTCTGAGAAATGTGGCCATTCTTTTCCCCCTTCTCAGAGCACTTTGGCAGCAGGACAGTCAGCCCCCTCTGTGAGCCAGCAGCACCATCTTCTCTGGTGCCCACCCACCATAGGAAACTTGAAGTAACTGGATGGCAAGCCAGCACGATTAGACACTGACTCATTTGTTCCATGACAGAAGTTGGGGGAGGCAGAGTCCAAATGAATGTGAAGAGATGCACACATACTGAAAACAACTGAATCACAAGGCAACCACAGGGAAGAAACTGCTGACAAGCATTTGAAACAAGGCACCCATAACCATGAATCACTCAGCATAACAGCTGGGTACCAAATGATTTGTAAATCTAGAAGATTCAGAGATAACTTTGCAGGAACAATCTACATGAGACACAACTCTTAGTTCAGATGCCCTGCACTAAAACAACTGAAAAGCAGCAGTGGGCATTGTATTAATTTCTTCCCAAACTGTTACTTGCCACCAAGCACCCACAATTAGTGCCCTAGTTTCAAACCTGAAATCACAAATTACATGGGGAAAGAGTTGCAGGCTGAGAGGCTGATATTTCCATTAGCCACTTAAGTCTTTTCCATGAAAGTTGGTAAAGATAATTTCTCTTCTCACGACAGAGACAGGGAACAAGAAGAGAAAAAAGGAAAGGAGAAAAGAAAAAAAGAAGGGAATAACAGTGGCATCTCCATTTACTAAATGCATGTTATAAACCTGATACTTCTGTAGGCATTTTAATATGCCACTATTCCTAAACCACTAAACAATATGACTAGTTTTACAGAAGAGAAAACTGAGGCTCAAAACAGTAAAAGCACTTGCCCAAGATCATATCGATAATGAGAGACAGAATCTGGATTGTAAACCAGAGGTAACTAGTTATTATGAAAGAAGAGGGAGAGAGAGAAAGAAGCTACTTGGCCAGAGCTGCTGTCTGTGGTCAGATGAGAGAGTTGCTATTTTTCTGTACCAAAATTAGGCAGAGAGCGGTAGCTTACTTGAAACCTGATCAATTTTGCTAGGCTTGTAAGTGGTGTAAATGTGGCTAGGCAAAACCAAACCAAACTTGTTAGAAGTCATATTTGTCTACCCTTCCTCTAACTGGTTTCCATGAGCATAGACACAGTATTACCTTCAACTCTTAAGAATCTGTGTTCAGGAGAGGGGTTTGGACCATTTTCCACAGAGATGGATAATCAAAAACTCACTAATTGCCAAATGAATCCATGGCTTACCACATTGTTGGGTGGCAAAGCTTGTCACTCCAAACAATGATGTTGTATAGTGAAAATTCAGAAAGTGTCTGAAATCTTCCGGCCATTTTCTATGATTTATAGCACTTTTTAGAATGGATAAACCACGTTCACACGGATGCTAAGAACTGTACTAAGAAGAACTACCTTCTCCCAAACTTTCCCTAGTACAAAGTAAACAGTTAAGCATTGCAATTATAGTCAGGTACACATCAATCTAGGATGCCAGAGCTACAAAGGAACTTGGACACTACCTAATCTGATCCCCTTATTTGAAAAATGAAAGGACTGGTAACAGAAAAAAAAAATCCTTATCCAACTTCTTCTTTCTATCATTCATTCAAGAGGTCCAAAGACCCATCATACTACCGTTGTTGCATGTGCTGGGGAATGTGAACAAACTGAAAGGCATAATCTTTGCCCTCCAGGATTTTCTGATACAGTTCAAACTGTAGATCCTTTTTATTTTTTTATTTTATTTTATTTTATTTTATTTTATTTCATTTTATATTTTATTTTATTTTATTTTATTTTGAGACAGAGTCTTGCTCTGTCACCCAGGATCGAGTACAGTGGTGTGATCTCGGCTCATTGAAGCCTCTGCCTCCCAGGTTCAAGCAGTCCTGTCTCAGCCTCCCGAGTAGCTGGGATTATAGTTATGCACCACCATGCCTAACTAATTTTTGTATTTTTAGTAGAAATGGGGTTTCCTCATGTTGGCCAGGCTGGTCTCGAACTCATGACCTAATGTGATCCACCCGCCTCAGCCTCCCAAAGTGCTGGGATTACAGGTGTGGGCCACCACACACGGCCTGTAGGTCCTTTCTAAAGGACAATATTCTGTGGATCTGCCCATGATAGCATTATACTGGTGGTGTTCACTGAGTATGACAATTGGCAATGACCAAAAGTTGCTATGAATTCAGACATGCTCTTAAATATATTTGTATTTAAATAAAACCTGCACCTGAATCCGAAAATGGTATATATATATATATATATATATATATATATATATACTTGAGAAATTATTTAGTCTCTAAACTTTTTTTTTCTTTTTTTCAGAAAGCACCAAGGGCAATACTTTGTAGCTGCAGGTTAGAGGCAGGGAACTGCTGCTACAGAGAAAAAAACTGGAAACACTACAGCCAGATCCAACTTCGTACTTTGGCAGAATTGGAAGTGACTGACTTACATGATATGTTTTAATGGATGCCAGGAAGGTTTACCTGCCCCAATATATTTTCCTTCCCACTCTTTGATATCCTTTACTTCCCTCTGCCATACTCCACACTCTCAACTTTCTGAAATTTCAAAGACCAAAGCACATATGGCTTTACAAACAATTGCTGCTCAAATCTAGCCTCTCAGAAAGGTGGACAAGCAATCACATATACCTTTACATAGGTTCCCTAGCTGAGTTTGGATAAAGGGCATTACAAAGTGGGTGAATGACAATTCACTTCTACTTGGGAAAACCTGAGAAGAGTCTGGGCAGGGTATACCAGCAGTTAGGTAGGGGTGAGGGCTTAGCAATCTGGAGACAGCATGAAGATTTACTTGATGCCTAGGAGGCAGGAGAATTACGGTAAGGAGACAAGATGAAAGAAATGTTATCAAAGGTAACTTTTACTAAAATTAAAATGTTTCCTTGGATCATCTCATACTAGAGAGTGTTACAAGAATACATCATAGAGTGGTAAGTGGTATAGTACACAAACTAATGTGGCACAGAAGTTAAGATAATAAACAAGAGCTCATTGCATTTTGGACTATTTTGTGAAGACTTCATGGAGAAGTGGAATCTGAACTGGACCTTAAAGTATACGCAGAATTTGAAGAGGTGAAGAAAAGGTATCTCAAATTTAGACAAAATCATTAAGCAGGAGTAAACATTGGGAATAGAGGGGGAAACAATGATCAAGTCAGCTTGAATGGAACAATGAGTAGGTATTGAGAGTCATGAGAAATAAGGTTGGGGAGAGATGGTGGCACAATATCATGGCAGGTCTTGGTATCAGATGAAGGAATTCATCCTTGATGCAGGCAACGGGAGTCTTCACATGTTCTGGAACAGGTGAGTGACACAATGAAAAGAATGCATTAGTCTAACAGGAAAATGCAGGGTATTGTTATTGCACATGGGCTTCAAAGTTAAAATCCCAGCTTTTTCCATTTATTAGCTATGAAGCCATGGACGAGTTATGTATATTCTGTATGTTACCAGTTTTTAATCTCTAAAATGGTAATATAAATATATACCTCACTGAGTCACTATGAGAATCAAACTAATCTTCAAAAAGTACATTAGTACAATGCCTAGCACACAAGAGTTCATAAATAACAGCTTTTATGCTAATAGTCACATTATTATGATCATTACCAACAATAATATCAAGGGAAGCAATTAGAAAGATATGGTAATAGTAATCTAAAATTTAGGCCTTGGTCAAGCATGGTGGCTCATGCCTGTAATTCCAGTACTTTGGGAGGCCGAGGTAAGCAGACTACTTGAAGTCAGAAACTGGAGACCAGCCTGGCCAATACGGCAAAACACTGTCTCTACTAAATATACAAAAATTATCCAGGTGTGGTGGCACACACCTGTAATTCCAGCTACTCCGTAGGCTGAGGCATGAGAATCTCTCGAACCTGGAGGCAGAGGCTGCAGTGAGCCAAGACTGTGCCACTGCACCCCAGCCTGGGCGACAGAGCGAGACTCTGTGTCAATACGTACATACACATACATACATACATACATACATACATACATACATACATACAATTTAGGCCTAGATAATCTCCTAGACTAGCCCATTTGCCGAGGTCACAGAAAGGAGAAATTGAGTCTCAAAAATATTCAAAGGAAAGATTCAACACAATATGGGGACAGATAGAACATGAAGGGTAAAGAAGAAAGAAGTCAGAAAGAAGATTCCAGGGCATAGGAGCCATGGATAACAGCAGTACACACAAACAGCAAGAATGAAGAAAAAAATGCAAAGAGTGAGTGGTTTGGGTGGTAGAAGAGATTATTATTTTTTGTAAAATATTGAGTTTGAGGAGATTTAAATATACTCAAGTGATGATATTCTGCCCAATATTTGAAAATAGTGTATTAAGGTCCTTAGGACAGGAACGGAAAAGTCGATTTGAGAAGTAACTACAAGGAGTTGAAGATGGAGAGTAGATAAACTTGCCAAAACAATAAATGTACCAGGAGGAGCACAGAGAAAGGAAAACAGAGCCTTGAAGAACAACCACAATTGTGAAATAAGGTAGAAGAAAAGTGTAAGAAGTTTTTAAGAAGTGGGGAGAGACAATAAACAGTACCTGTCTTTAAGAATAGTTACACTAGAGTGCATTATAAAGGATTCAAATTAATCACAAAAGGGAATTCCCAAGCTAAAGTTGGAATGGTCTTTTAAAAAGATATGGTTATCTGCTGGAATAATTAATAGATTACCTATAATTTAAAAGGTAATTATAACAATACATTTATTCAAAAAGCATCTACTGGAGTTCTACAAAGAATGATGCTAAGTGTTGTAGGGGAGACGATAAGGTATATTAACTTTGTCCTAAAGGAGAGGGGTAAGCTATACTAATGTATGGATTTATAAACATTTAAATCACAGTATGAGAGTAACATAGAAATTGGAGACAATAATTGTCAAACTGTAATATGTAACTAAGGGCCAGATAACTGCTAATAGTTCAGAAGAGACAAAACTTTGATATACAGTCACCAAGAAAGGCTTTCTGGAGGATGCAAACCTTAATTGGGATTTTAAACCATGGATTAGTAAAAAACGAATTGGAACAAAATTATACATTAAAGTATTAATCTTGACCACAACATTTATCTAAAGGGGTTTACCCTAGATATTGAGCACCAGAGAGTCTAAAAAATGAAAAGTTTCTCCAAGCTGGTGCTCCCAGAACTTTCTCAGTATAGTCAATATCAAGCTTGCCTTCCCTTCTCAACTCCATCTCATAGGGCTCTTCCTGAAAAGTTTAGTAACTCCAATGAAAATATTGCAAGTTTTCTGACTATAACTTTTCAAACCTGAAAAATACCCTAGGAAAAAAACTTCATAAATAGAAGATGGGCCTGGCCTTGATTCACAGTCTTCTGGGTTTCATGTTTTATACACAGGCAAAACTAGAAATCATTAAATGCCAAAGGGTGATCAGGGAAATAAAATCATCAAGTAATAATGTCATGATCTAGCTGAGGAGCCTTGCATTCAGAGAATGGAAATGCACATTGCAGAAAATTAAAAAGTAACGTAATCCTTTTAATCCTGATTCTCCAGGAGAACTGAGAGGGGAGCATAAAAGGGCAAAAAGCAAAGGTCTGGCTTCATTTGGCCTGAGGAAATACTGGCTTTGAAAGGCAAAAGGGATGGAGAAAATGGAGAAATAAAACTTTGCTTTCCTGGTAAAGTCTGATATTAAGATACAGGAAATGATTTTTAAATTATATTTGTGTCTCATTTTACAGAGCACAGAGTGGCTATGCCCAAAGCATTAAGAAAAAGTGGCCATGTCCCCAAGAAAGCATTACCCTTTCAGGAGACTATTAGGTTGTTGCCTTTTTACAT
>NW_026652282.1:102437542-102440498 GCF_009828535.3 Hylobates moloch | reverse complement strand
TCTCAAAAAAAAAAAAAAAAAAAATCTACGTTTTATGCCCACAGCTATCAAATTTCTAAGGATCAGAGATTGGACCATGTTTCCTTTGGAAGCACTCTCAGCTCAGAATAGGACCTGAATAAAGGTAAGGTGTATCTCTACTCTCTCTGACAGCCACTGTCCCAGAAGTCCACTAGTTTCCTGCTACCTAGCTACCCAGACCCTATACTAGAGCGCTCATGGAAAGTCCGTCCCCTTCTTTCACTGAAGCATCACTTAGGCTCTTATTCATTGCTTTTCAAAGTGATAGCCTGAACATCTTAGTAACTCATTTGTGCTGAGTTGTCAAAGGAAAGTCAATATGGTACACATTCTGTGATCACTGGTATCTTTCGTAGGGGTTTATTTCCAGTAGGCACTATGGCATGAGCACAAGAAAAGGATTTCTAATGATGGGGATTTTGGCTATTTGGGTCAGGTCAGTAGGAGAAAGATTCTAGAACACATCTTCAGCCAACTCTGAATTCTTTACCATTTGTCCCTTGTGGCTTGCTTGGCATTTACACATTGTCCCCGATTATTAAACCCTAGCTTTCCCCTACAGGCTATGGTTTAAACCAATTCTTAAATATCCACTGTGCCTTGGTGCCTGCTCCAGCATAGGCCCCTCATAATCCACACTCCAACACCAGCACCCAGTCAAGTCTGCCTACCTCATCTATTCCAAGGTGGGAATCAGATAGAAACAAAAAAAAAAGTAAGAAGGACACAAAACCATCCCCTTTTCAAGGAAAATACAGTTTAGTGGAGGTAAATAAATACATTCTCAACTATAATCTTAATAGGTTCCTTTATACCTAGCAATTAGAGAACGCTTTATGTGGGAGGGAACATTTACTGGATCTTTAATGTAATAGGGGAGTTTGCTAGTCAGGGGAGACGTGGACATTCCAGAAAGTGGGGACTGAATATGAGAAAGGCTGGCATACTCAGGCAAAAGCATGACAGTTAATGATTTTGGAAAGTACCTGACACACAGAAGGTGTCAATATTTATTATTGTGGTAAAATGTTCATAACATAAAATTTACCATTTTAGCCATTTTTAAGTGAGAAGTTCAGTGAAATTAAGTAGATTCTCATTGTTGTACAACCATCAACATTCATAAATTGTTTGAAAAAATAAATGAATACACAATGGTCCCCTCAATCTTCACCTTCACTTTCCATGGTTTTAGTTACCTGTAGTCAACCACGGTCTGAGAATAGGTGAGTACAGTACAGTAAGATATTTTGAGATATTACATAGAAAGACCATATTCACATAGCTTTTATTACAGTTTATTATTATAATTGTTCTATTTAATTATTAGTTGTTCTTAACCTCTTACTATGCCTAACTTATAAATTAAACTTTATCAAAGCTATGTATACATAGGAAAAAACAGTTTATATGAGGTTTGATATTATCTATGGTTTCAGGCAGCCATTGGGGGGGGTCTTGAAATGTATCCCTTGTAAAGGAGACTACTGTAGTGAGATTATAAAGAACCTGGTAAGTCATGCTAAGGAGTATGAAATATATTCTGTAGGCAATGGGAAAATATTTGAAGGTTACAGGCATAAAAGAGGACAAAGAAATCAAAAGGAATTTTGGAGACAAAAATGTACAGCAATCACTCTCAACCCTGACCACCTATTAGAGCTTTGAAAAAAAATATCACAACGGTGCTTGGGTCCTACTCACACCAAATACATCAGAAGCCTTGGAAAACTGGACTTGTATCAGTAGTTACCGATAACTTCCCAGGTGATTCTAATGTGCAGCTGAGGTTGACACCCACTGCACTACAGCAGAGATTCTCAATGTAGTCCCCAGATTACCGGCTTCACCTGGGAACTTGTTCAAAATGCAAATACTCAGGCTCCACATGGAACCTACTGTTTCAGAAACTCTGGAGGTAAGGCCCAGCAGCCTGTGCTTTAACAAGATGCCCTGATGATTCTGGTTCATGTTAAATTTGAGAATCGTTGATCTATAAAAATTGTAGGGATTGAGGATTGATTGGAGGGCGTAAGAAGTGAGTGACAGGGAGATGGCCAAGATGATGTCCAGGTTTTCAGTTTTTAGTTTGTTTATATAGTTGGTAGAGGGATAATAATCCAGGATAAGAAACAGGGAAGGTAGTTTCCATCTAAGAGCTGAATCAAGACAGTATTGGAAAGAAAAGTAGAATCTATTCAGAACCAATTTTCTCAAAGCTATGGAAAGTATGGACTAAAATTCAGGATCACAGCAACATACTTCCTATGCTTGTAACGTGGAAGGGTGTTGGTGTTGTGCCTGCACTCCACTGGATACAGCTGGAAAAGGGGACAGTCAAACAATGTCGCTTAGCCAAGGTAAAAAACAAAAAAAGAAACAAACAAAAACACCTGATCCAAGAAGGTTTGGATTAAACTCAGGAATCTTGCACTCCTGGGATTTTAATCCTTCAGCCTCACATTCTCTCAATGCCCTACGCCCAAACAACCCATGCTCTTCTGTGGCCTGAATGTCATCTTTTCTATTAAAGGACAAGTTTGGAAAAGAGGAAAAAGCAACCTTTCCAAACATCCTACCTTTGTTGTTATTGTTAAATGCCAGAACTGAATACCCATCTGATTTCTCTAATAGTGTGCAATGACGGTATATTTACAAGAGCTTGCTGCCTTCAAAGAGAAGTTCGGAATTCTCTGAGGTTTAAATCTTAAATTACTTCACAAGAGATTTAACAGCAAGGCTTCAGACAAACTGGCTGTCTGAAGTGCACTTCAATGTGTGCATGCTGTAATCAATCAAATTGACTGACAAAGACATTTGCAATGAGTTTACTAGAAAAAACTTCAATAGTCCTTTGGTCTCCAAAGCTCCTGCTGTACTTATGATTTTCTTCAAAAAATATTAGTAAAATAATTTCCTCTTTTCAAGCACAAAA
>NW_026652282.1:102417698-102435052 GCF_009828535.3 Hylobates moloch | reverse complement strand
TCCTGATTCTCCAGGAGAACTGAGAGGGGAGCATAAAAGGGCAAAAAGCAAAGGTCTGGCTTCATTTGGCCTGAGGAAATACTGGCTTTGAAAGGCAAAAGGGATGGAGAAAATGGAGAAATAAAACTTTGCTTTCCTGGTAAAGTCTGATATTAAGATACAGGAAATGATTTTTAAATTATATTTGTGTCTCATTTTACAGAGCACAGAGTGGCTATGCCCAAAGCATTAAGAAAAAGTGGCCATGTCCCCAAGAAAGCATTACCCTTTCAGGAGACTATTAGGTTGTTGCCTTTTTACATTTCCCAAAGAAGATCCACTGAAATTCCCCATGGTAATAGTAGGAGGACTAGTTTGCAGAGAAAGGAATAGCAAGAAAGTCTGTGCTGACAAGAAGATCTTGCTTTAAGGAAGGCTCATGTGTAATTTTTTATCTTTTCGTAAGATCATCTGGAGCAACTATCAGCTTTACAAAGCATTCTTTGCTGCAAATAATAATAATAATTATTATTATTACCATTATTTTTTTCCATCACAGCGATGGGCTAAACGCTCCACGGCAATTACCACCCACCACCCACCCCCCAGAATTCACTTGGAGCAATTACACAAAGTGAAATCTAGAGGTGAAGACAAGAAAGACTGATGATAGGTTTTCTATCTTTTGGTAAAAATCAGAGAGAAATTGTAAATTAAGTGAAGAGGCCATTCTTCAGGCAAATCAGCAGGGCTGCAGTTTAGAAGGAAGCCCACCTAGAAGCAAAATCGGGTGGGCTGTGGGCCAATATAGAATGAAGATGAACATAGAGCCAGAGAGTCCAAGGTCCAAATTTGTAAAGGGCATCAGCAGAGCTAATGTGACAGGTGGAATTTCCCAGGTGTTCGCATGAAGACCTCATTTCTATTATCCATTTTTGGTTCCCTTTGGGGTTTATGAGACAAGCATTTTGTGATATCTAAGATGAAACTTAAAAATATGTAATTTTAAAAAGATGCATACCCAGGAAACATCTCTGATTTTGAACACTGGCCTTGGCAGAGACAATGTTCCGATTTTTATTTGCTAACTGAGATCAGTAGTGAGAAATTCAAACCAGGTAATGAAAGCTTAGAGCACTAAGCTAAATTAGAACATGATGGCCAAAGAGCTGGTTGTTTGTGGGGAGCATTGAGAGGTTCTGCAGTCCTAGATTATGTATCTCTGTCTCTATGTCAGCTAATTAATGAATTTGAGCTTCTTTTCCCCCAAGTCTCTTTCCATATCCAGACTAGTACAGTCTTTTAGAATCCCTCATGAAAGGTTAGGAAAGGCTTTAATATTTGAGAATTTGCTTCTGCTGTAGTACTTAATACATTTTACAGCTACCCGCCTGTCAATATCTGAGCTTTCAAACAAGAGTTTTAGGGCAGGTCAACTTCTTTGTTCTCAGAATAAGCAAGTTTAGAACTATCCACTATGTTCCCAGCACTATGAAGGGACACAAAGGAAGCTATAAACAGAAATAGAGTAGGAATCATAATGTACTGTGTTATGATTCAGTTAAGAATCTCTTCTCGTCTAACCACTCAAAACCCACTCATCATTCAAGGCCTAACCCAAGTTGTACATTCATTCTGTTATTTTCTTAGATGACTTGATCCTGTACTGATTCTGACAAACACTAATGCTACTTAGAATTAGAGGCTATTTTCCATTTCTTTGAAATTCTGTATAGCACCTAGCATAGTACCTGACAAGAGCAGGCACTCAAACACTTACCTTCTTGGGCATCTGAAAGGGTGCGACAGAAATAGTTCAGCTTTAGTTAAAACAAGGAATTTCAGTTACAATTGTGATTCTGGACTGTGGCCAATTTAAGCATCAACATTGTGGGCTCACACACACAGCCTGAAAAGCTCCCCACTCCCCATTCTAACAATGGATATAAGCGAAAATGACATAATCACCACTGATTCTCAACCAGGGTGGCAAAAATGTACTTCAGAGATGGAGAACAGGGAGAAAACTCCCCATGGAGCATAAAATCTTTTGGAGAAAGAGGTATGTAGGTTGTTTTTCTTAAAAAAATTATAAAACAGTCATTCCTTTGATATGTTTTAAGTCACAACAGTTTATTTTGTAATTTAAAATAGGATTGAAGGCATGACATTTATAAAAGAGTGGCATGGATTAGAAAATAAATACTAGGATTTCCTTGGAAAAAGAGACTATGTTTAATTGTTTTTTATCTCTAGCATCCAGTACAGTGCCTGGCATATAGGAAGTGTTCAATAAAAGTCTGAGTTGGATGAATGGATGGATGGATAGATGAATGGATGGACAGATAGATGGATGGATAAAAATGAATAAATGATAGGAAATTTGAAGCATCAACAAAAGCAGTCATGTGAACAAACTAGAATCATTCTGTTTTCTTACCACTGCTAAGAGACATCATTTTCACTAAAAGCATTTAGGTGAATGAACATAGGAAGCTGGAAACCACCAGGTCCTGCCATCAAAAATAACAAGTGGCATAACTGAAACCAGTACTGACTTTAACAAGGAATTTAACTCTACAAGCCAGATCTCAGGGGCAAATGTCACCATTTGCCTTTGCCTCCACAGCAAAACTGACAAATGGTTCCAACCTCCTCCTTTATAGATCAGAGGCCTCAAAACAGTGTGAGCAGTTTAAGCTTGTCTGTTAGTCATTGGTGCTGTCTGTCAAAATGTTTAGCTTTTCCCCTCTTCCAAATACATAGTAGGATCGTGCTTCCTGGACTACTGGTGTTTCTAGGTGGTTCTACATGACCAGTTCTGGACAATGAGTTGTAACTAGAAGTGATATACACTGATTATAAACCAGATAATTGTCATTGTGAGAACCTTCAGGGATCTCTTTGTCCTTTACCACAAAGACTGGTAATGTTCCTAATAGCTGCTTCTCCACCAGTCTGAGTCAGAGTAAGGGTGATGGCAATGCAGAGCAGAGCCCTCAGAAGACCTGTGATGGGGGTATAGCTGGAATAGGCAGGAAATAAAACTTTTGTGTTTGGAACCACTGAGATTTCAGTATTCTTTGTTCCTAAAATAGAATCTGGCCTATCCTGACTAATACGACTTGGTTTATTAGAGTCAATGTAGTTTATATTCCTTAAACTGCTCTGACCCAGTCTTCCAAAGTTAGAATCTAATTGCTGCTAGAAATTAATATCCTGTCAAGAATGAAATATAGGGAAAATAAATCTTATATTTAACCATAGAAACAACAAATAGAGAAAAAGAACATGCAAAAAAGGAGATACATGTCAGCAAATACAGTAGTTCTAACATAAAAGGCAAAGAGACAAATTTTGAAACTATTTCAGGTGGCAGGAACAGATTCTCATCATCCTTTCCTGCAATGGAAATTCATTAAATACAGAGGGAAATGTCTTGAGAAACAAAAATAGCAGACCACACTCAAGATGGCCTACTTAAAATAGATTATCCTTGGGATAGTGATGGGAATTCCTTAGAGGGAAAGTGTGAGGGAATGGGAATTCAATAAAGACACATACATGAGTCATTCTAAAGCTAATACCTTCTTATCTGCATAGTGCTTCACATGAAGCTCTTTCATGTATGTTTTTTTTCATATGAGTCATAAATGCCCTAGGAGATAGGCAGGGCAACGAATGTTATCTACTTTTAATTGATGGAAAAATTAGGCCCAGATAGGCTATAAATTGTCTAAGATAAAATAGCTAATACATGACAAAGATGGGATTGGAACCTATGTCTCCTGACTCCTAGTTCATGCTGTTTGGACAATATTACACGTGTTTCTAATAAAATCCATGAGATCATTTACTTTATAGAAACGATTCCTCCAGAACTAAAAAAACTACTGGCTTCTTGAAATCACTTGTGATCCAAGCGTGACCTTTATTTGTGTAATTACCACCTGAGCAATAAGTGTAATAATAAAGTTTATATTCTGTTTATAGAGGAAGCACTTACAACTAAGATGCTGTATACGATGCATTAAACATGCCATCTTGTTAGTTCATTTCTCAGCTGATGATAGTTCTAGATGTAAATTAGCTCTGTGCTTTTTCAGATCTAACAGATGTTTCTGGGTGTTTATTTTTATCATTTTTTCTCACTTGAGATATTACATGGAGAAAGTAGGCAAAGCATATACTTATGGACCATTCTCCTTACATCAGGGCATGAAGATGAGAACCTAGAGTCTTCCAGCTGGGGCTCTCTAAAGTAAAGGGGAAAAAATTTAAATTTTACTTTATGCACCTATTCATTGGAGGTGACCTATCCCACAACTGCCACCTATATACTAGGAATACTGGAGACATAAAGGTGTGTCTTCTTTCCCCTAGTATTTGTCAGGTACTGCCTTGAAAGTTTCTTTTTTTTTTTTTTTTTTTTTTGAGAGGGAGTCTCGCTCTGTCACCCAGGCTGGAGTGCAGTGGTGCAATCTCGGCTCACTGCAACCTCCACCTCCCGGGTTCAAGTGATTCTCCTGCCTCACCCTCCCATGTAGCTGGGATTACAGGCACTTGCCACCACGCCTGGCTAATTTTTGTATTTTTAGTAGAGACGGGGTTTCACCATATTAGCCAGGATCGTCTCAATCTCCTGATCTCGTGATCTGCCCGCCTCGGCCTCTCAAAGTGCTGAGATTACAGGCGTGAACCACCGTGTATGACAAGAGCTCTTTATTTTACAACTCAGTAAAAGCTTTTTATTAGATCTATGCAACTAGCTTCTGTAACAATCACTAAGGTAGTCTTCAAGGTAGTCCTGACATGGAGGAAGCATTGTTGACTTTGTCAGTCATTACTCAGAAACCAAATATGTAGCAGGAAAAACAATTGCTCACATTGCACTTCAATGCATGAAGAATATGTAGCTTATTCACTTTTTCTATAACTGATCTAATATTCCTTATACACACTCATGCATTTGATAAAAGAGAAAAATTTATCTAACTCAGTTTGTTCATTTCAGCCCAATCTAATCATTTCAAATTTTCAAGTAACTGAGTCTCTTTAGGTAACTTCACAGTCTTTGAAATGTTCTCTCCCATCTTCCTGCTCACCTCCAAGATGGCACCCGGGCTTTTACGAGAGGGAATTCATGAATGTAAATATATACTAAACTATGGCCCTTTGAATTTGTTTAATCTGACACCTCAAAAGACTAAGAATTAAAAATAACTGGCTATTTTTTATGCCTACATTTCCAAAGTATGCCTACATTCCAAGTATGCTTACATTCCAAAGTGAGGCTCTTGAACCACCAATGCCCAAAATAGGGTCCAAACCCTATTTTGACACCCTTAGTGTAGTGTAATATCTCCTCCTGGCATAAATAGTTGAGTTTGAAGAGGGGTTGTAAATTGGAAAGAAACAATCCCTTTCAGAAATATTAATAGTTATTGATTTCTTGTAATATTACTCTTCATTCTCCCAATAGAAAAAGGGAGTTGTTGCTTTCCCCCTTATCCCAAGCCAAGTAAGAGTGACCTCTGAAAGATTCAGAGAGCTTACTTTTGGTCCTCAGACATTTTGGGGTCAAAAGAGCCTGGTGTCTAACTTGGAAATCTAAAGGGCAACAGTTGTGGCTGTCTAGTGGCTCTGACAATACAGGAAAGACAGGACGGTGCACTGACAGTAGCCTACACTCTTAAAGTTTGTCCACATGAATGGCTGTTTAGTATCTCAGTTGGACAATGTATTAGTTTCCCATTTCTCCTGTAATAAATTGCCATAAACTTAGTGGCTTAAAACAACACAAATTTATTATCTCACAGTTTCGGAGTTAAGAGGTCCAAAATGAGTCTTAAAGGGCTAACATCAAGGTTTTGGCAGGGTTAGTTCCTTCTGCGGGCCCCATGAGAGAATCTGTTCCTCATCAATTCCTGCTTCTAGAGACTTCCAGATTCCCTTTATTGTGGCCATATTACCTCAATCTCTACTTCTATTGTCACACTGCCTTCTCTTACCTCTGCTCTCCTGCCTCCCTCTTATAAGGAATCAGTCCTTCCCAGGTTATCTCAGATAATCTCCTCATCTCAAAATCCTGAATCATATCTGCAAAGTCCCTTTGATTCTGTATTCACAGGTTCCAGAGATTTGGACATTGACATCTTTGGAATACCATTATTCAGCCTACTGCGGACCAGAAGTAAGCTTTCTTTAATACTCTGTCTCAAGAAGGCTTCTAGCCTGGAACAATGGGACCTAAGCAGAAAGAGGCTAGAGGCGTACTATCAAAATCAAGAGATGGCAAGAGTGGGAGGTAGTTCCTTAATGGCGATACAGAAGAGAGACTTTAATTTTGTAAAGGAACCTTGAGGTAAGAGATCACCAAATAACCCATGAAGACAACTGAATAGTCAGGTTTAAATACCTACCAAGCAGGACATCAAAGTCAGACCACAGCTGGGTGCAACAGCTCACACCTGTAGTCCCAGCTACTCTGGAAGATGAGGTGGGAGAATTGTTTGTGACCAGGAATTCGAGACCAGCCTTGGCAATAGAACAAAACCCTGTCTCTTAAAAAAAAAGTCAGACCACAATAATACCTACCTTTCAGGTAAGATTTTTCTTGTTCCTTAATTCTCATGCTTCTACACAGTATGACCCAAAGGGTTCATAAACAGTGGCTATTGGGGCAGCATGTGGTGGCTCATGCCTGTAATCCCAGCATTTGGGGAGGCCAAGGCAGACAGATAACTTGAGGTCAGGAGTTTGAGACCAGCCTAGCCAACATGGGGAAACCCGGTCTCTACTAAAAATAGAAAAATTAGCCGGATGTGTTGGCGGACACCTGTAATCCCAGCTACTTGGGAGGCTGAGGCAGGAGAATCACTTGAACTTGGGAGGCAGAGGTTGCAATAAGCTGAGATTGCGCCACTGCACTCCAGCACTCCAGCCTGGGCAGCAGAGGGAGACGACTCTGTCAAAAAAAAAAAAAAAAAAAGGCTATCAAATTGGAGGAAGGAGTCAAGAAGGAGTCAAGGAGTAAGAGGAACTGCCTAAAGAAAAGTAGAAAAGAAGGTAAAAAATGTGCCCCGTTTTCTACTACAGGTCTCCAAGCCTGAAGTAAACCATTTTCAGAGAGGAGAAAAAACTGTAATGACAAGTGACCTTCAGAATATTGACTACTACATAGAACTTGATATTTTAATTATGGCAATGAGGCAATTGTTATGGCAAGATGCAACCAGAGAACTTTTAGTTATCTAAGAGCTTTAGTATCTGCCAAAATTTTCTCCAGTAGCAAGGAAAGAACCAAACTTCGAAGCAGGTTTGAGCAGGCAGTGAGGAAAATAGGTAGAATACAGATGCTTTGTGAATTAACGTTCTTAAGTTCTATTTTTTCAGTGTAACCATTACACACCTTTGTGGCAGAACGAAATGCAGGGGAGGCCCATAATCATGCATGGATTCCTGTAATTGTCCTCTGACTCTCTAATTCTCTGGGTCTCTGCAACAATGTGCCTTGTCTATCTGCTCAGTGTTCACTCCGCATTTGCTGATGAAGTCAGAGACTGATGAACTCTGAGTTGTTTTCTCTTAGCATGGTAGTAGAACTACCCCACAACCCTCATCTAGAGAGCCACTTCACCCCTGCCACTGAGCCGCCTCTAGCAAACTTCCCAGCCAAACTCTCAGCTAACTTCCATATGCCTGCCTGTATCCCTGGGTTCATAAAGGAACTTCTGGTTCCCATCACTGCACAAAGGAACAGAAGGCAGCCCAAGAGCAGGACCAGTCCTCATATTTGAGGACTAAATGCAAAATGAAAATGTGGGACTTTTTGTTCAAAAATTTAAAGTTTAAAAATAGCAAGAGTAGATCATTAGGCCAAGTGAATGGCTGTTCTGCATGTGGGGAGCTGTGTGACTGCCAAGGAGCACTAAACTATCCTGTTTACCCATGTAAGGCCACCACTTACACATCACTGTGAACTTTCCAAGCCAGGGAAGTGAAAGGCAATGCAGTTTAGGGGAGAAGAAGGTGTTAAAGCTATCAGCTGAATGTTCTTAAATGATTATCCCAAGTTACAAACATCTCAGCTTTATATAGCACTTTCTAGCTTTTGAGTTTGTAAAGTACCTTTTATATCTATTATCTCATTTGTTTTTCATGACATCCTTTTAACAGTAAAAGGTGCCTTTTAACAGTAAAAAATGATGCCCATTTACATTTGAGAAATTCAAGGCTAGAGAGAATAAAAGACTCATTCAAGAATATGTAGTTGAGAAGAAGTTAGGATGATATACAAGCCCTAGATTGACCTGACTCCAAATGTAGTTTAATAAATTTCAAACTTTTATCTTATTTAATCACCAAAGTCATAAAATGCTTATTGTATGAGCCAGGAATTATGCATGCCTTTCCATCTTTCCAAAACATATAGCCCCATTCAGCCCATAGTGGATAGACACATGATGGCAGACTTGCTTCCTCTCTTATCAATGTTCCTCCTCTTTGCATCTTCATTCTCTTCCCCTCCCCAATCCCATAAACACACAGTGTCAAAAACGTGGTCAGCTATAGTTCAACTGCCACTCAGCATGGATACTAGTTAGGAATAGATTTAGAAAAAAAGATTAGGGAGACCTCAAATGGTGATTCTGGAGGGAGGGGGGTGCAGAATAATACCCTTCCCACTAGAGGAATGATGCTTGAAAATCTCCTGGGAAATGTCTTATTTTGGGCTTTGTCAACTTAATCAAATGCAAATCTTTTTGGATAGTGACATTTTAAGTCATTAAGTTACTCAGGCTCTGCTAAGAGTATGTTCTGATTCCTTTCTAAGATCAGGTTTTCTCAAGATATGGAAAGCATGTGGGGTCCCCATAAAAGCTAAGGAGAAGGACTATGGAAAAATTATGGAAACCATGTGGTTCTCCTATATATACACCCCAGTTATGTCTACTACCCTTCTTTCTCTCACATAGATCTCAAGCGATAGGAAGACATATATTTAAGAAGCTAACATCCTATGAGGAGAATGTGGTTTAACATGCTGATAGCTCATGATTAATTCCCTTCTGCCCAAATGAAAATGGATGGCTATAACCTTGATACCCCTAAGTCATTAGGGCAATTTTAAGAACTCTCTCTAAAAGCTTCATTTAGATTTACTCACATTTGTTAAAAAGGATAAAACACTAAAAAGGAATCCCAATTGTGTGCAGATGAAAAAAAAATCAATACAGGTTTACAAAATATGAAGTCAAACTTACACATAAAAGGGTCTCTACAGGACCAAGTTTTTAAAGATAAATATATACTTGACAAGAAGTGTATTCAGATATTTATCAAGTAATAGTTGCAGTTTGCACAGAGGGTTGGAAAATTAAGACAGTATGGGCCAAGGACTTAAACCTTCTGATTTACAATACAGTATCACTGAATTAATAAAAACCTGATACAATTTTAGTATTTCAGAGGCTTCAACAAAAATGCGATATACAACTAAAACAGGTGAGGGATTTTTTTTAGAGGCTGAAACATTGTAAACACTTTTCCCTTCAGAGCGCAAAGCATGTAAGTATCGAGCTCTTTGAAAAAGATGCCAAAAGGCCTTTTCATTGCTCTGCGGGAGCTATATTTGACTAAATACCACTCCAGCCCCCAGTTTTTTAAACAACTACCACCTACACAATTCTCTTTCCCCGAAACAATTACCCTTTCTCCTGTCCTGGCACTAATCTTGAGTGTCTGTGGTATATAGTTCAGGGATAAAAGCTATCCAGCTCTGCAGGTAAAGTTGGTATCTCACCAGAGAGAGGAACCTAGGGACAAGCAGATAAGAGAAGTCAGTGTCCTTATCTGCAGTGGGAAGTCTTGTAAAGCCAGAGATTTCAGAAAAGTGACAGACCTACACAGTTCTATCCTTTGAGGACACAGCCCAAGAGCATCTAGTATAAAAATAGACACACACATCTATTCCTACAGTTACAGGCCAAGCACCTCCAAAGACTGATGGATTCATAAGTACCAAGGAAATGGAAAAAGGCAATTTGAGAGCTGAGATTTAAGGTGTTCCCCTCAGAAGTTGAGGTCAGTAGTAATAAACGGCCCCCTTTTCTACTATATTCTTCACTCTCTGAATGAATAAAATCTGCCTGAGGGTGTAGACCAGGTCTTATTCATTGCTTAGGGCCTGAAACCAGATAGGTGACCAGTAAATTAACTAATGATTGGAAAGTTCAACCTCTGCCCCAATACTTCTCTTAGTTGCCAAATTCCCACAACCCCCTTTCACCCAATGGAAGAAAGAGATGTCTACTGGTAGCATTGCTTTGAGGCAACTTCATAATACTTGCCATTATGCTTTCATGTTTGCCTCTGAAAAAAGAAATGATTCTAAAAGACTAAGGAGGGAACCATGTTCAGATGCCCTTTCCTTCACAGAACCATGGGATAATGGCAGGACCTCACAGGACAATTGATGTATAGTAATATCCAAAAAGGATCAATCTTGGACACTGGAGCTCTAAGAGTTGGCACAAATACATGGAAGCCACAGTGGAACTTACCTTCAAGGAATTGTGCTGACTTAGACAAGGAGTATGCCAGTGGTGATCAGTATAAACCAAAGATCAGAGTCCTCTCTACAAGTACTGTTCTGTACTAATTTCCAGAATGACTGCACAATGCAATCATTCTGAGAGATAGGACAAAGTACAAAGAATAAATGAAACTGAGTTTCTAATCAGCCTAATAAATTAGGAGCTCAGAGTAGATTAAACTTGATTTAAAGGAACATATGAAATATTTCTTGTATACCTGAGTTTATGAAGTAAAATGTATACTCACTATACTACCTTGCCTAGTCCCTACCACTACCACCAGAAATTCAGACTCATCGAGTATCTAAAAAATAGAGGCTTCATGCCCTTGGCAGTTGCAAAAGATGCCTCACTCATCTTAAGCAAATTCACAGAGAAAAATATTGAGCTCTAAAAAGTAGTCAAATCAGCCAGCTGAAATCAGAATCATGAATAGGCAGGTGTAATGTGGGTCTTTCTCAATCTTTACCAGTGTGGCTTATGCTTTAGAATTATAGTCACAAATGTCTCACTTCAGTACCAAGGCAGGGGAATGAATACAAGGGATTTCTCCAACTGAGCCTTAGACGAAAATAGCTGGATTAGCTGAGGTTCTCCTGAGGTAGGGCTGATTATAAAACATCCAGCTGGGGGACTATGCAGACTTTATAGAATCACCTGCATGTTAGCTGCACTTCTGGGTCTGCTAAAAGAATCACAGGCAGTCAAATTAACACATGTATCACAGTGTGCTCCAATGAATTCCCAAGCTTTCAGCACAGCCTGATTAGTATTAACAATAAACCAACCAAGGGAAAGAGGGATTAAGGGATAAACTATTCAGTCATCAAGGTATCAATTAAATCAGTTCAATGATGATTAAGCCTTAGCTTATGTTGTTCCCCTGCCTGAAACACCCTTCCCCCTCCCTCTGGCTATCCTTATTTTTCAAACCTAGCTGTAGCCCTATCTTCTATGTGAATTCTTAACTGCTGTTTGAGGTTGTGCTACCCAATCAAAGCCTTGCATAAATCCCATATTCTATAAGTCACTAATTGCTTCACCCATGTTAAATATGATTTCCTAACTACATAGAAAGCTCTTTGATCACAAGGACTGATAATTTTCTTTCGTATCCCTTTAATCAGTAGCCATTAAACTAATGGATTTCATGGATAACTAAACTCCCAACAAAAAGACTCTGGAGATCTCACAAAAGGTTGCAAATTTGTTTATTTGGCCAAATAAGGATATTTTTTAAACTAGCAAATTTATGCTTTGTATAAAGGTGAACTAGGTAACAAGGGGTAATAAGGATGAACTTTCCCCCGAAACAATTAGCAAACCTGGCATAAATCTTTTAAAAGTCTGAGAAGGAATTAGAAAACTAAAAACATGACAAAATACTGTGAAGCTAAGATAAAAAATAAGGAAACCAAGACAGGGTAGATGGATCTTTCATTCTGGAATAGGCCCCTAAGAGGCTAAATAAAGAATTATTTTGAAAGTCTGATGAGGTTAGGGGAGAAAAACTGAAGTCAAGATTCTATGGCAGGGGGAATAGGTTGGGCCTACAAGGGTTTATGTCCTAGAAATTAGGATAGACTGAAATTACACCAGCTCTCAGGGACTAGGCCTTTCAATCAACGAAATTTGATTAAGATGATCCAATACTGTGAGTTCCCACAGCCATCATCTGCCAGTTTAGCAAAGGGGTAAGGGTAATCTTTTCTTTGAAAAGATAATGTCATACTAGGGCTCAAATTCTTTCTATAATTTTTGTATACAATATCCAACACTAAATAAAAGAATGAGAACACAAACCAGGGCATAAGACAACATGATATAAAAGGAAAAAATAAATCAAAAAATAAACATAATAAAGATATCAGACACGGGTTTTTAAATACCAAATGACGTATACTTAAGAAAATATTATGGTATACTTAAGAAAATCTAAGTATATAAGGTATACTTATATATACCTTATATACTTTCTTAAGTATATATAAGGTATACTTATATATACCTTATATACTTTCTTAAGTATATATAAGGTATACTTAAGAAAATATTATGAATATTTGGAGAAAACTGAACCTATAAAAAGTTCTAGAACTAAAAATATAATAATCAAAATTAAGAATTCAGTTGATGATTTTTGTTTTGTTTTGTTTTGAGATGGAGTTTCGCTCTTTCACCCAGGCTGGAGTGAAGTAGCGCGATCTTGGCTCACTGCAACCTCTGCTCCCCGGGATCAAGCGATTTTCCTGCCTTAGCCTCCCAAGTAGCTGGGATTATAGGCACCCACCACCACGCCTGCCTAATTTTTGTATTTTTATTAGAGACAGCGTTTCACCACGTTGGCCAGGCTGGTCTCGAACTCCTGACCTCAGGTGATCCACCCACCTCGGCCTCCCAAAGTGCTGGGATTACAGGCATGAGCCACTGCACCTGGCCTCAGTTGATGATTTTAACAGCAAAATAAATACACCAGAAGAGAAATTCAGTGAATTGGAAAATAGGTCAGAAAATAAGTCTCAAAACAGGAATGGAGAAAGAGAGAAGCAACATCCGAGGACATGATAATTGAATTTTCTAAAATTGGAGAAAGAAATCAAATGAAAGATGGAACCAAGGAAAAGATGAAGCCCAAATAGTAAATATAATAATAAAACCACACGTTAAGAACATCATAGTAAACCTGATAAAAATACGAAGAAAAAAATTCTTAAAAGAAATCAGAATATTAAAAACCACTAAATGAATATGTACTATAAAATAGTTAAAATGGTTAATTTTAGCTCCATAAAAACAAGAAATAAGAAAATATTTTAATAAAGATACATTATATTCAAAGTATTAATAATTAGTCCAACTGCTTACCTCAACAAAGACAGAAGAATTCAGAAATAAATTCAACAAAAGTTTCAAAGTGCTGAAAGAAAATAATTGTCAACCTAAAATACTATAATAGGAAAAAAAGGATTATTAAAGAATGAGAGTTAACAAAAAGACATTTTTATATAAAAAACAAAAACCAGTGTAATTTTTCACCATCTAGACTCACATTCACAGAAATGGTAAAAGGGTGCTGTTTGGGAAGAAGGAACCAGATGCAAACAAGGAAATGTAGCAAGCAAGAAAGAGACAGGAAAGCATAAATACATAGGTAAATCAAATTGAGTATTGATGCTAAACAATACCAATAATAATGTCTTATGGAGTTTAAAATATATAGAGATTCAAAATACACAATTACAATATCATAGACATTGAAAAGACTTTAAATGGAGTTACTGTGTTTAAAGATAGGAAACAGTCAAGGATTCATGCTGTAATATCTAGGGTATCCACTAAAATAATATTAAGAAAGTATATAGTTACCATGCTAATACAAAGTGAAAAATAACTAAAATCTAGTCAATCTAAAAAAAGACAAGAAAGAGAACAAAAATAATTTAGAAAAAATGGAAGCTGAATGAAAGATTAGGCAATATAGTGGAACTAACTCAAATATATTACTAATTACAATGCATATAAACAAGATATGCTAATGAAATGATTGACTAAATAAAACACAAATATATATACATTTCTTACAGAGCTACGTATTAAATATAAGAATTCAGTAAGCTGAAGGTAAAAAGATGAGAATAATATAAAAGGTACACCAAAATCAAAAGATGATGTAGCTATACTAATATCGAAGTAAACCATTAAGGAGATAAGTAATGCTAAGGACAGACAGGAAAGCTTCTTAAAAAGAAAGTGGTCAATCCAATTGGAAGATTAAAATATTCTAAATTTATATGAACATAATAACATAACTTTGAAATATATAAAAGAAAATTTGATAGGACTAAAAATACAAACAGACAAATCACCAACCACGCTGGGAAACTTTAACACTATTTTCTTAGTAATTGATAGAATACAGAATGGAAAAACAAACTAAAATATAGAAATTTGAATAAAACAATGAAAACATTAAATTAGACACAATTGACATGTAGAGAACAGCATTTCTAATTGAAGAGAAAATATTTTGCAAGTATACAAAGGAACTACATTAAAATTGACCAAAAAGCTCAACATTACACAGAGAATATTCCCTTCAAACACTGAAATTAATCTAAAAAATGTATAACAAAGTGTAACTTAAATATCCTCATATAGTTTTAAACTAAGCAACACAGTTCAAAATAACTATATGTCAAAAAATCACAATAACATTTTAAAATATTTTGAGCTAGAGGTCTGGTTCCAAACTGGTGACATGGAAGCATGCTGGCTTCATTCCCTCCCCAACAGAAAACCCCAAACAAATATGCCTCACCAAGATTATCACCAGCAATATTCCAGAACTCAAATATGAGAATGAGAGTTTCCAGGGCCATAGAAAATTTAAAAACTCTGAGCAGACAGTAAGAGAAATATATTTTTATATCCACAATGCTCCTCGCTCCCATTCTACCCCTCATCCAGAATGCAGAAAATGTCCTCCCAACTCATGTTTTCTATACTGGAAAAAGTAACATAAAGGTGGACATGGGCTTCCTTTTGGACCTATTTATCCCTGCCTTAATCCTAGGGAAGCACTGCAAGTGCCTAAAGGGAGAGATATACCTGAAGACAGAGACAAAGATGAGAGAAAGAACTACCATTCCCAGCCCTGGAACCTCTGCTCTGTAACTCACATAAAGGAGATGCCAAATAAGAGCGACTGTTCGGCAGCACCACATGGTACGAAGTCACAAGTCCCCTGAACATCAATTCCTAGCCAGCCTTCCTGAAATACAAGTATATCTCCTTTGAAAACTCCCCCTGTGTGGACAGGCAGAACTGTAATTGTTTACTAGAACTAAGAGTAACCTGGGCTTAAGGCACTATCTAGTGCCAAAAAGGAGGCAGAAGCATAGTGAAAAGGAAACAAAAGACATAAAATCAATAGCTATATTACAAAGAATATCTAAGCAAATATAGAATAGAAACCAAAACAAGCCAGATAAAGAAAACTGGAATAAACAACTAATCCTTCAATGCAAAGGCATAGATGTATATCCACAAGAAACAACTGCAAACAGGGAAACATGGCATCCACAAACAGACAAAGCAAGAAACCAGCGACTGACACTCATAAGTTAGCAAAATGTGAACTCTCTGATCAAGAGTTCAGAATAGCAGTTTTAAGGAAACTCAGTGATCTCCAAGATAATACAGCAAACCAAAGTAGAAATTTATCACAGACATTTAACAAAGAGATTGAAATAATTTTTTAAAAAAAACAGTAATCTTGGAAATGAGTAATATATTTGCTGAGCTGGAAAATTCAACAGAGGCTCCCAACAGCAGAATGGATAAAGCAGAGAAAAAAATCAGTAAGCTTAAAGATAGGCTATTTGAAAATACACAGTCAGAGGACAAAAAGAATACAAAGATCACTTGGAAGATATAGAAAATTATGTTAAAACCCCGCATCTAAGAATTATTAGTATTCATGAGGGAGTTGAGCAAGAACAAGGTGGGGAAAGCTCATTTAAAGAAATAATAACAGAAAAAAAATCTAAAACTTGAGAAAAAGATAAGTATCCAGGCACAGGAAGGTCAGAAAACACCAAACACAAGGCACCCAAATTAAGTTATGCCAAGGCATTTAATATTCAAACTCTCAAAGGTCAAGGACAAAGAGAGGATTCTATAAGCAGCAACAGAAAAGAAGAAAGTAAGATCTGAAGGTACTCCAATTAATCTGGAAGCATATATCCTAATGGAAACCATACAAGCCAGGAAGGAGTGGGATGACATTTTTCCAAGTGTTGAAGGACAAAAAACAAAACTATCATCCAAAAATACTGTATCCAGCAAAACTATTATTTGAATATGAAGAAGAGATAAAGTCTTTCCCAGACTAACAAAGGCTGAAACAATTCACCACCACCAGACCCATCTTACAACAGGATGCTAAAGGAAGTTCTTCAATCTAAAAGAAAAAAAATTCCTGTGCAATTAGAAAACATTTGAAGGTATAAAACACAAATAGGCCGGCCGCGGTGGCTCACGCTTGTAATCCCAGCACTTTGGGAGGCCGAGGCGGGTGGATCACGAGGTCAGGAGATCAAAACCACGGTGAAACCCCGTCTCTACTAAAAATACAAAAAATTAGCCGGGCGTGGTGGCAGGCGCCTGTAGTCTCAGCTACTCGGAGAGGCTGAGGCAGGAGAATGGCCTGAACCCGGGAGGTGGAGCTTGCAGTGAGCCGAGATCGCGCCACTGCACTCCAGCCTGGGTGAGAGTGCGAGACTCCATCTCAAAAAAAAAAAAAAAAAAACACAAATAAATTAAGTACACGGACAAATGCAAAATACACTAATGCTGTAACTGTGGTATGCAATATACTCATAACTCATACAAAATCCCAAAGAAAAATGTATCAAAAACTATATTTTGTAAAGCAACCTATTAGAGATAGGTATTACAAAATGATAGAAACTGAAACAACATTAAAGTCAAAATGTGAGGGGGGTAGAGCTAAACTGTAGAGTTTTATTTTCATTTTTTCTTTGTTGCTATTCATTTCTTTGTGACCTAAGATAAGTTCCCATATCATTAACATAACCTCTTATATCGATGATGCTTTTTAACCACAATGCAGAAACCTATAATCAGTAAAAATCTGAAAAGTAATTTATTAAAACTTACTAACAGAAAATTACTTAACACAAAAGAAAACAGTAAGAAAAGAAAAGAAGAAGGAAGGAAGGAAGGAAGGAAGGAAGGAAGGAAGGAAGGAAGGAA
>NW_026652282.1:102395323-102417594 GCF_009828535.3 Hylobates moloch | reverse complement strand
GAAGGAAGGAAGGAAGGAAGGAAGGAAGGAAGGAAGGAAGGAAGGAAAGAAGGAAGGAAGGAAAAAAGGAAGGAAGGAAAAAAGGAAAGAAGGAAGGAAGGAAAAAAGGAAAGAAGGAAGGAAGGAAGGAAAAAAGGGAAGGAAGGAAGGAAGGAAGGAAGGAAGGAAACGTGGGAAGGAAGGAGGGAGGGAGGCTCAAACAACCAAAAAACAAGAAACAACATGGTAGTAGTAAGTCTTTACTTATCAACAATAACACTGAATGTCAATAGACTCAACTCTCTAATTAAAAGTCATAGAGTGGCTAAATGGATAAAGAAAATATATACAATTATATGCTGCCTACAAGAATCCTTTCCCTGTGAGGCCACACATAGGCTGAAAGTGAAGAGGTGGAAAGTTATTCCATGCAGTTGGAAACCAATCAAAAGCAGGAGTAGATATACTTATGGCAGATAAAATAGACTATATGCTTAAGAGTATAAAAAAGACAAAGAATGTCACTACATAATGATAAATGGGTCAATTCAGAGAGAATTTAACAATTATAAATATTTATGCATCGACACCAGAGCTACCAAGTATATAAAGCAAATATTAATAGAACTAGAAGGAGAGAGAGTATTCTAAAACAATAATAGGGAACTGAAACATCTCACTCTCAGTAATAGACCAATCATTGAGACAGAAAATCAACAAAGAAACACGGAGCTAAACTACACACTAGACCAAATAGTCTTAACTGACATTTACAGAACATTCTACCCTACTGCTCCAAAATATATATTCTTTTCATAGGCACATAAAACATTCTCCAGAATAGACCATATGTTAGGCCACAAAACAAGTCTCAACAGATTCAAATGAATAGAAATCATATCAAGTACCTTTTTAGACCACAATGGAATAAAACTAGAAATCAATAATAAAGGAAACAACAGAGAATACACAAACACATAGAAAGTAAACAATATGCTCTTGAATGACTAATTATTCAATGGAGAAATTAAGAAGATAATTTTAAAATTTATTGTAACAAATAAAAATGGAAATACAACATATCAAAAACTATGAGATACAGCAAAAGTAGTACTAAGAGAGAAATACACAGCAATGAACATCTATATCAAAGAAAAAATTCAAACAAAGAACCCAGTAATGCACCTCAGGGAACTAGTTAACTGACAACAGACCAAATCCAAAATTAGTAGAAGGAAATACATAATAAATATCGGAGCAGAAATAAATAAAATTGAGACCAAAAAAACAGAATATCAATGAAATAAAAAGTTGTTTTGGAAAAGATAAAATTGACAAATCTTTAGGTAGATTAATGAATAAAAAAGAGAAAAGACCCTAATATATAAAATCAGAAACAAAAACAGCTGAGACCACAGAAATACAAAGAAATATTAGAGACTATTATGAACCACTATACGTCAACAAATTGAAAACCCTAGGAGAAATGGATACATTCCTGGACACATACAACCTATCAAAATTGAACAATAAAGACATAGAAAACCTCAACAAACTCATAATAAGTAATGAGACTGAAACTGTAATAAAAAGTTTCCCATGAAAGCAAATACAAAATGGCTGACTATATGCAGCTAGTATTCACTTCTTTCATGGAAAGGAGCAAAAGGAGATACTCACACTTTGAATATATCATCTAAGAGAGAAAACTGGGATTCAACAGGGAAGTGATAGGAAGTACTGAAGGCTAAGAAGTAGACAAAAGTGAAGCACTCTATTTGGCTGGGAATGGCTGGAGCCAAGTGAAGCTCCTAGATGTGGTGTAAGAGTTAAGTGACAGCTGCCCAGGGCTCCACATTCCCATCATGGACTTGTATAGTGAAAGCTATGAGAGGGCCCCTTGACCTAAGGAGGCCCACAAGACTAACATAGAAAGCTGCCTAAGGATTATATAGAGGCACTGCTGTAGAGAGGGAACTCACACTGAGGCCAACAGGCTTCTGAGCCCTGAGAAACTACAGCTTGGCACCATTCTGAGAGCCAAGCACCCAAAGGACTGCATTCTGCCCCAGAGCTGATGCTGCCACTGCTGCAATCAGGCCAATGGGGGACAGAGAACGCCAGGCACCTTCATGCATCCCAAGGACAAATCCCATCACCGCTGCAATACGGGACTGAAGCAAAAGCAAACAGCACTCCTCACAACTACATATATATAGTGGTCCCACTAAGAGTGACCCTTCCCTCCCCAGTGATACTCATACAGTTGGTACCATTCTGAGAGCCAGCTTCCAAAGATCTACATCCTGCCATAGGGCTGAGACTAACACGGCTGCTGCTACCAACAAACAAAGGAGGAAGAGGAGAAGCTGAGCACTTTCGTGCACCTTGAGGACAAATCCCACTGGCACTGCTGTGTGCTGCCATGAGACCAAGGTGCGAGAAAACCATACTTGCCACAACTACCTGCCTACCCTGCACACACAGAGAGTGGCCCTGCCCTCCCAAATGGCAAGCTCACACAACACCCACTACTACACATACCTGAGCATCCCATCAACAACCTAGAAACCACCCTGCCACTGCCTATCACAGCCAGTGCCTGAATGTACTACCAAGGGGCCTGAGGACAGATCTGCCATCCCAGTCCCCTTTCCCCACTACTTGGGCAAACTGTCCAGGGGCCTGGGGATTCCCCAGCCCAGTCCACCACAGTTGGCAACTGAACATTCTTGCCAAGGTCTGAGTTTGGGTTGAGACAACATGCTGGTACCACCACAGTTGGAATCCACCCAAACCTACCACCAGCACACAAGGGTACTAGCATACCCAACCTGCTAAGGCCACCACCGAAACCAGTACACAATCCTTGGATTCTAATGGGTGGCTCCATGACCACTACTGCAATCATCCACATCACACCTGCTGTGGAGAAACCCCAGAAACCACCAACATGCCAAGACCATCACTGTAACTACTGGCACCCAAGAAAGTCACATGGAAGACCAAGACTCATCCTGCCAGGACCCACTAACATGAGTGTCATAAGCCACCCTCTCATCTAAGAACAGGCATATTCAGCCTACCCTTGCAACCACTGGGGCCCAAAGACTGCCCTACCTGGCATCCTAAACTTCACTATAGTCTTTACTAATAACTGCACCCTCAGACACTGAGGAAATCAAAGATAACACTGATGCTATTTATAGCCAAAAAAATCATACAGATATTATATTACTACACATAGCCCAAATAAAAGCCAAAGCACCCTATCTATATCTATTTCTATATCTATATTTATATCTACCTATATTTATATGGTGTATGTGTATATATATATATATGTATATATACGTATATGTGTATATATATATATACACACATATGTATCTTCAGGAAAAAGTCCTCTCTTATGAAAATAAATTCAAAAAATTAGAAGAAGCAACTGTCACACCAGATTCTCAGATACAAAGGTAAGGCAAGAGGAAATGTGAACAAGCAAGGAAAATATTACACCTCCAATGGAACACAATAATCTTCTAGCAATGGATCAAAATCAAAAATAAATTTTAAAAATCTCAGATAAAGAAGTCAAAATACTGATTTCATTTTATTTTCTTTTTTTAATTTTCATTTTTGTAGGTACATAGGAGGTATAAATATTTATAAATATTTACAGATATGTAATGTATAATAATCACATCATGAAATATAGGGTATCCATCCCCTCAAGCATTTATCCTTTGTGTTACAAACAATCCAATTACACTGTTTTACTTATTTTTAAATGTAAAATTAAATTAGTATTGACTATAGTTGCCCTGTAGTGCTATCTAAAATTAGACCTTTTTTGTTCAGGCTATTTTTTTGTACCAATTAACCATCCCCAGCTCCCACCAACCCACTCCCACAACTCTTCCCAGCATCTGGTAACCATCCTTCTACTCTCTATCTCCATGGCTTCAGTTGTTATAATTTTTAGATACCACAAATAAGTGAGAACATGCAATGTTTGTTTTCTATGCCTGGCTGATTTCACTTAACATAATGAACTCCAGTTCCACCCATGCTGTTGCAAATGACTGAACCTCATTCATTTTTCTAGTTAAATAGTACTCCATTGTGTATAAGTACCACATTTTATTTATCCATTCATCTGTTCATGGACACTTAGGTTGCTTCTAAGTCATATCTATTGTGAACAGTGCCGCAACAAACATGGGTGTGCAGATATCTCTTAGATATATTGAGTTCCTTTCCTTTGAGTGCATACCCAGCAGTGGAATTGCTGGATCATATAGTAGGTCTATTCCTAGTTTTTTGAGGAACCTCCAAACCTTTCTCCATAGTGGTTGTACTACCTGACATTACCACTAACAGTGTATGAGAGTTCCCTTTTCTCCACATCTCATCAGCACTTATTATTGTCTGTATTTTGGCTATAAGCCATTTTAACTGGAGTGAGATGATACCTCATTGTAGTTCTGATTTGCATTCCTCTGATAACCAATGATATTGAGCACCTTTTCATATGCCTGTTTGCCATTTGTATGTCTTCTTTTGAGAAATGTCTATTCAAATCTCTTGCCCATTATTTGAATTATCTGATTTATTTCTATAGAGTTGTTTGAGCTCCTTATGTATTCTGGTTATTAATCCCTTGTCAGACGGGTAGTTTGCAAATGTTTTATCTCATTCTGTGGGTTATCTCTTCTCTTTGCTGATTGTTTTGTTTGATGTACAGATGCTTTTTAACTTGATAAAATCCCATTTGTCCATTTTTGCTTTTCTTTCCTGTGCTTATGGAATATTACTCAAAAAATCATTGTTTAGACCAATGTCCTGGAGAGTTTCCATAATGTTTTCTTGTAGTAGTTTCATAGTTTGTGGCCTTAGATTTAAGTCTTTAATTCATTTTGATTTTTGTACATGGTGAGAGATAGGGGTCTAGTTTCATTCTTCTGCATATGAATATCCAGTTTTCTCAGCATCATTTAATGAAGAGACTGTCCTTTCTGCAATAAATGTTCTTTACACCTTTGTCAAAACTGGGCTTACTGTAGGTGTGTAGGTTTCTTTCTGGGTTCTCTATTCTGTTCCATTGGTCTGTGTTATCTGTTTGATCTAGTACCGTGCTCTTTTGGTTACTATAGCTCTGTAGCATAATTTAAAGTCAGGTAATGTAATTCCTCCAGTTTTGTTCTTTTTGCTTAGAATAGCTTTGGCTATTCTGGGTTCCATATTAATTTTAGGACTGTTCTTTTCTATTTCTGTCAAGAATGTCATTGGTGTTTTAATAGGGATTGAGCTGAATCTGTAGATTTCTTTGGGTAATATGAACATTTTAACAATATTGATTCTTTCAATCCATGAACATGAAATATCTTTCCAATTTTTGGTATCCGCTTTAATTTCATCAGTGTTTTATAGTTTTCATTACAGAGATATTTCACTTCTTTAATGAAGTCAATTCCTAGGTATTTAATTGTATTTGTTGCCATTATAAATAGGACTACATTTTTTCATTTCCATTTCAGTTTGTTTATTGTTAGCATATAGAAATACTACTAAGTTTTGTATGTTCGTTTTGTGTCCTGCAACTTTACAGAATTTGTTTATCACTTCCAATAGTTTTTTGGTGAGGTCTTTAGGTTTTTCCACATATAAGATCATATTATTTGCAAACAAGGATAATTTGATTTCTTCTTTCCAATCTGGATGCCTACTGTATATTTCTCTTCTCTTATTGCTCTAGATAGGACTTCTGGTATAATGTTGAATAGCAGTGGTGAAAATGAGCATCCTTGTCATTTTCCAGATGTTAGAGAAAAGGTTTTCAGTTCTTCCCTACTCAAAATGATATTAGCTGTGGGTCTGCCATACGTTGTTCTTATTATGTTCAGGTATGTTCCTTCTATATCCTGTTTTTTAGGGTTTTATCATAAAAGGATGTTGAATTTATAAAATGCTTTTCAGAATCAATTGAAATGATCATGCAGATTTGTCCTTCATTTTGTTGATATATCACATTGATTAATTTGTGTACACTGAACCATCTTTGCATCCCAGGGATAAATACCACTTGTTGAATTTGGTTTGAGAATAGTTTTCTGAAAATTTTTGAATCAGTGTTCATCATTGATAGTCTACTCTAGCTTTCTTTCCTTTGTCTTTAACGGGTTTTGGTATCAGGGTAATATTGGCCTCGTAGAATGAGTTTGGAAGGATTCCCTCCTCTATTTTTTAGAATACTTTAAGGAGGATTAGTAATAGTTCTTCTTTAAATGTTCGGTACAATTCGGAAGTGAAGCCATTAGTTCCTGGGCTTTTCTTTACTTGGAGACCTTTATTATGGCTTTTATCTCATTACTTGACTGTTTTGGTTTTGGATTTCTTCATAGTTTAGCCTTGGTAGTTTTTAAGTGTTTAGAAATTTGTCCATTTCTTCTAGATTTTCCAATTTATTGGCACATAGTTGCTTGTAGTTAGCCACTAATTGTGCTTTTAATTTCAGCAATATCTGTTGTAATGTTTCATTTTTCATCTCTGATTTTATTTATTTAGGTCTTTTCTCTTTTTTCCTTAGTGTGGCTAAAAGTCTGTTGATTTAACTTTTCAAAAAAAAAAACGGCTTTTTCTTTCATTGATTATTTGTGTTGTTTTTTTAATTACATTTATGTCTGCTCTGATCTTCTTTTTCTGCTAATAATTTTGGGTTTGCTTTGCTTTTCCTTTTCTTGTTCTTTAAGATGCATTCTTAGGTTGTTTATTTTATGTTATTCTTTTTTGATGTAGGTTTCTATACCTAAAAGCTTCCCTCTGTGTACTGTTTCAGCTGAATACAACAGGTTTTTGTATGCTGTGATTCCATTATAATCTGTTTCAATAAATTTTTTAAATTTTCTTCTTTATTTCTTCATTGACGCACTGGTCATTCAAGAGTATATTGTTTAATTTCCATGTATTTGTACAGTTTCTAAACTTCTTGATATAGATTCCTTGTTTTGTTCCATTGTGGTCATAGAAAATGCTTGATGTTATTTCCATATTTTAGAATGTTTTAAGAATTGTTTTGTGGCCAAACCTAGGTTCTATCCTTGAGAATAATCCATGTTCTGAGAAAAAGAATGTCTATGCAGCAGCTTTTAAATGAACTATTCTGTAAGTATCTATTAGGTCCACTTGGTCTACGATTCAAATTAAGTGTGATATTTCTTTTTAATGTACTGTTCACAATATTTGTCTAACACTGAAAGTAGGGTGTTGACCTTTCCAGCTATTTGTTGCATTGGAGTCTATCTCTCTCTTTAGCTGTAATAATATTTGCTCTATATGTCTGGGTGCTCCAGTGTTGGGTACACATATATTTAAAATTGTCTTATTTTCTTGCTGAATTGACCTTTTCTGATTTTATGTTAATCTTTTTAGTCTCTTATAGTTTTTGTCTTGAAATCGATTTTGTCTGATAAAAGTACAGAAACTCTTTTTTTTATTTGGTTTCCACTGGGATGAAAGATCTATTTTGATCCCTTTATTTTCAGTCTATGTATGTCTTTATAGGTGAAGTGAGTATCTTGTAGGCAATAGATTAATAGGTCTTCTTTTTTAAAAAAATTATGGGGCCCAGCGCGGTGGCTCACACCTGTAATCCCAGCACTTTGGGAGGCCAAGGTGGGCGGATCACGAAGTCAGGAGTCCGAGACCATCCTGGCTAACACAGTGAAACCCTGTCTCTACTAAAAATACAAAAAATTAGCCGGGCATGGTGGCGGGCACCTGTAGTCCTAGCCACTCAGGAGGCTGAGGCAGGAGAATGGCGTGAACCCGGGAGGCAGAGCTTGCAGTGAGCCAAGATCGCTAAAATAAAATAAAATAAAATAACATAACATAACATAACATAACATAACATAACATAACATAACATAAAATAAAATAAAATAAAATAATAAAATAAAATAAAATTCAGCCACCATACGTCTTTTGGAGAGTTTAGTCCTTTTACATTCAATGTTATTATTAATATGTAAGTATTTACTCCTGCCGTTTTATCATTCAGTTTCTGGCTGTTTTGTTGTATTCTCTTCCGTATTCTTTCCCTTCTGTCTTCCTTTTAGTGAAGGTGATTTTTTCTGGTGATATGATTTAGTTTCTTGCTATTTATTTTCTGTGTCACCATTGTCTGTTTTTTAATTTGAAATTATCATGAGGCTTTAAGTAGTATCTTACAAACAACTATTTTAAGCTGATAACAACTTAGCATTGTTTTCATATACAAACAAGCAAAAAAAAAAAAAAACTAATAAAGACTTTAAGCCTTAACTTCATCCCCCCATATTTTAAAAATTTTCTTGTGACTATTTATATTTAATTATACTATGTATTGAAGAGTTGTTGTAGTTATTATTTTTATTGGTTTATAGTTTAGTCTTTCTACTTAAGATACTTACACACCACAGTTAGAGCATTATAATATTCTGTGTTGTTCTGTGTACTTATTATTATAAGTCACTTTTGCACCTTCAGATGATTACTTATTGCTCATAAACGTCCTTTGTATACTAATTAAAATACTCCTTTTAGCATTTCTTGTAAGACATATCTGATGTTGATGAAATCCCTCAGCTTTCATTCATCTGGGAAAGTCCAGATACTCTAAATCATTACTCTCAGGTTCAAACTTCCACAGATCTCTAGAGCAGGTGCACAATACTTCCAGTCTCTTTGCTCAAGCATAGCAAGAATGACCTTACTCCAGTTCTCAATAAGTTCCTCATCTCCATCTGAGACCTCCTCAGCCTAGACTTCATTGTCCATAGCAGTATCAGCATTTTGGTCACAACAATTTAACAAGTCTCTAGGAAGTTCCAAACTCTCCTTCCTCTTCCTGTCTTCTTCTAAGCCCCTCACACTCTTCCTACCTTTGCCTCTTACCCAGTTCCAAAGTTGCTTCCACTTTTTCAGGTATCTTTATAAGAACACCTCACTCCCAGTACCAACTTTCTGTTTTAGGCTGTTCTTGCACTGCTTATAGAGAACTATTTGGGATAGGATAATTTATAAAATTGGCTCACAATTAAACAGGCTCTACAGGAAGCATGACTAGGGAGGCCTCAGGAAACTTACAATCATGGTGGATGGAAAAGGGGAAGCAGGCACATCCTACATGGCTGTAGCAGAAGGGAAGGAAGAAAAGCAGGAGTTGCTACATACTTTAAAAGACAGGTCTCAAGAGAACTCACTCACTATCATGAGAAGAGCAAGAAGAAAATCTGCCCTCATGATCCAATCACCTCCCTCCAGGCTCCTCCCTCCAACATTAGTTATTACAACTTGACATGAGATTTGGGCAAGACACAAATCCACACCATATCAATAATAAACCAAATACATCAGTAACAAACCCTGAATGTGAATGGATTAAGTTCTCCACTTAAAAGATATATATTGGTTGAATGGATAAGAAAATATGATCCAATGATACTCTGACTACAAGAAATGCACTTTATCTGCAAAGATATATTCATAGACTGAAAGTGAAAAGATAACAAAAATTCTATGCGAATGGAAACCACAGGGAAACAGGAATAGGTATGCTTATATCAGATGAAATAGACTTTAAGTCAAGTATAGTAAAAAAAATAAGACAAAGAGGATCATTATATAGTAATAAATGGATCAATTTAGCAAACGGATGAAACAATTTAAACATATATGCACCCAACTCTGGAGCACCCAGATTCATAAGGCAAATACTACTAAATATAAAGAGAGAGATAGGTTCCAATACAATAATAGTGGGGGACTTCCACACCCCACTCTCAGCATGAGACAGATCATCTAGACAGAAAATTAGTAAGGAAACATTGCATTTAATACCAATGTTGCAGTGTATACATTCTTTCCGCCAGCACATGGAACATATTCCAGGATAGACAATATGTTAATCCAGAAAACAAGTCTCAACAAATATTTTAAAAATAAAAATTATTTCAAGTTTCTTTTCAGTGGAATAAAATTAGAAATCAATACCAAGAGGAAATTCAGAAACTATACAAAAACACAGATATTAAAAAACACGTTCCCGAATGACCACTGGGTCAATAAAAAATTAAGCTAGAAATTTAAAAAAATATTGAAAGTAATAAAAATGGAAATATAACATACCAAATCTGTGGAATACAGCAATATCAAGGCTAATAGAGAAGTTTATAATAATAAATACTTACATCAAAAAAGTAGAAAGTTACAAATTGACAATCTGATAATGCACTTCAAGGAATTAGAAAAGCAAGAACAAACCAAAAATGAAAACACAACATACCAAGAACAAACCAAACTCAAAATTAGCAAAAAAAAAAAAAAAAAAAAGAATGTTCAGAGACGAACTAAATGAAATACAGATGAACAAAACAATACAAACAATCAACAAAATGGTAACTGAAAGGATAAATAAAATTGATAAAACACTAACTAGACTAATGAAGAAAAGAAGAGAAAAGACTCCAATAAAAAATCAGAAATTATTTTGGACTTACACTACCCTTTAGAACAAATGTACCTAAGAGATATATACAGAACATTTCATGCAACAGCAGCAGAGTACACATTCTTCTCAAGTACACATTGAACATTATCCAGGACATATTATATGTTAGGACACAAAACAAGTCAAAACAAACTTAAGATGATTGAAATTATATCAAATACCTTATTCCAACTACAATGATTTAAAACTAGATATCAAGACCAAGATGAAAGCTTGAAAATTTACAAACGTGGAATTTAAACAACACACTCCTGAACAACCAATGAGTTAAGGAAGAAATCAAAACGGAAATAAAAAAATATTTTGATGTAATCCCAGCACTTTGGAAGGCCAAGGCGGGCAGATCACTTGAGGCCAGGATCTTGAGACCAGCCTGACCAACACGGCAAAAACCTGTCTCTACTAAAAATATAAAAATTAGCTTGGCATGGTGGCATACACCTGTAGTCCCAGCTAGCCAGGAGGCTGAGGCATGAGAATTACTTGAACCGGGGAGTTATGGGTTGCAGTGAGCCGAGATGATACCACTGCACTCCAGCCCAAATGACAGAGCGAAACTCTGTCTCAAAAAAAAAAAAAAGGGGAAAAACAAAAATGAAAATACAACATACAAAACCTATGGAATGCAGCAAAAACAGTTCTAAAGGGACATTTATTATGATATAGGCTGATGTGAAGAGAAAAGAAATGTCTCAAATAAACTTAACTTTGTAACTCAAGAAACTACAAAAAGACCAAACTGAGTCCAAAGTTAGTAGTATGAAGAGAATAAAGATAAGAACAGAAATAAATTAATTAGTGACTAGAAAAACAATAGAAAATATCAATGAAACTAAGAGTTGGTTTCATTGAAAAGATAAACAAAATTGGCAAGCCTTTAGCTAGATTAAGAAAAAAGAAGACTCAAATAAGTGAAATAAGAAATAAAACATGGGAAATTATAATTGATTTCATAGAAATATAGATAATATACACTGACATATTGGAAAACCTAGTAGAAATAAATTACTAGACAAATATAAATATAACCATACTAAATCACTAAGAAATACAATCTGAATAGATCAATAATGAATAAGGAGATTGAATCAGCAATCAAAAATCTCCAAATAATGAAAATCTCAGGACCAGATAGCTTCACTGGTGAATTCTTCCAAACATTTAAAGATGCATTAATACCAATGCTTCTTAATGGCTTCCAAACGATTAAAAATAACACATACGAACTTATTTTATGAGGCCAGCTTTAGGTTGATACAAAAAAGAGACAATAATTCTACAAAACAGGTAGGCCAATATCTCCAATGAACATGAATATAAAAAGTCCTCAAGAAGATACTAGCAAGCTGAATTTAGTAGCAGATTTAAAGGATTATACACCATTATGAAGTGGAATTTATTCCTAGAATGCAATGATGGTTTGAGAAATGCAGATCAATAAATATGATATACCACATTAAAAATCTAAGAATAAAAATCGTGATCATTTCAATAAATGCAGAAAAAGCATTTCACACTATTCAACACCCTTTTCATAATAAAGACTCTCAACATATTAAATAGAGAAAGCACCTCAACATAATAAAGGACAGATATGACAATCCAACAGCAAACATCATACTCAAGAATGAAAAGCTGAAAGCTTTTTTTCTAATATGAAGAACAAATTAAGGATGTCCATTCTTGCCATTCGTATTCAACATAGCACAGAAAGACCTAGCCAGAACAATTAGGAAAGAAAAAAAATAAAAGACATCCAAATTGAAAAGGAAGAAGATAACATTGTCTCTGTTTGCAGATTACATGATCTGATGTATAAAAAACCCAAAAGACTTAATGAAAATACCGTTAGAACTATAAATTCAGTAAAGTTGTAAAACACAAAACCAACAATAAAGCCAGTAACATTTCTATACACTAACAATGAATTATCTGAAAAACAAATTGAGAAAACAATTCCATTTACAGGAGCATCAGAAAGAATAAAATACTTAGAATTAAATTTAACCAATGATGTGAAAGATTGTGCACTAAAAACTATAAAAATTGAAGAAAGCATTCAAAGACACAAATAAACGGAAAGACATCCCACGTTCATGAATGAAAAAAATTTGTTAAAATATGCATCCTCTATACTAGTCAGAGAAATCTACAGATTCAACGCAACCTCTGTCAAAATTCCAATGGCACTTTATTTTATTTTATGTTCTGGGATACATGTGCAGAACGTGCAGGTTTGTTACATAGGTAAACGTGTGTCGTGATGATTTGCTGCACCTATCAACTCATCACCTAGGTATTAAGCCCCGCATGCATTAGCTATATATCCTGATGCTCTCCCTCCCGCTGTCTCCCTGACAGGCCCCAGTGTGTGTTGTTACCCTCCCTGTGTCTATGTGTTCTCATTGCTCCGCCCCTACTTATGAGTGAGAACATGCAGTGCTTGGTTTTCTGTTCCTGTATTCGTTTGCTGAGGATGATGGCTTCCAGCTTCATCCATGTTCCTGCAAAGGACATGATGTCATTCCTTTCTATGGCTGCATAGTATTCCATGGTGTATGTGTACCACATTTTCTTTATCCAGTCTATCATTTATGGGCATTTGGGTTGATTCCATGTCTTTGCTACTGTGACTAGTGCTGCAATGAAATACATGTGCATGTATCTTTATAATAGAATAATGTACATTCCTGTGGGTATATACCCAGTAATGGGATGGCTGGATCAAATGGTATTTCTTGTTCTAGATCCTTGAGGAATTGCCATACTCTCTTCCACAATGGTTGAAGTAATTTACATTCCCACCAACAGTGTAAAAACATTCCTATTTCTCCACAGCCTTACCAGCATCTGTGGTTTCTTGACTTTTTAATAATCATCACTCTGACTGGTGTGAGGTAGCATCTCATTGTGGTTTTGATTTGCATTTCTCTAATGATGAATGATGTTGAGCTTTTTAAAATATGTTTGTGGCCACAGAAATGTCCTCTTTTGAGAAGTGTCTGTTCATGTCCTTTCCCCGCTTTTTGATGGGGTTGTTTTTACTTGTAAATTTCTTTAAGTTTCTTGTAGATTCTGGATATTAGACCTTTGTCAGATGGGTAGATTGCAAATATCTTCCATTCTGTAGGCTGCCTGTTTGCTCTGATGATAGTTTCTTTTGCTGTGCAGAAGCTTTTTAGTTTAATTAGATCCCATTTGTCAATTTTGGCTTTTGTTGCAATTGCTTTTGAGGATTTTATCATAAAATCTTTGCCCATGCCTATGTCTTGAATGCTATTGCATAGATTACCTCCTAGGATTTTTATGGTTTTGAGTTTCACATTTAAGTCTTTAATCCATCATCATTTAATTTTTGTATAAGATGTAAGGAAAAGGTCCAGTTTCAGTTTTCTGCATATGTCTAGCCAGTTTTCCCAGCACCAAACAGGGAATCATTTCCCCATTGTTTTTACATCAGGTTTGTTGAAAATCAGATGGATGTAGATGTGTGGTGTTATTTCTGAGATCTGTATTCTGTTCCATTGGTCTAAATGTCTGTTTTGCTACCAGTGCCATGCTGTTTTGGTTACTGTAGCCTTGTAGTATAAGTCATGTAGTGTGATACCTCCAGTTTTGTGCTTTTTGCTTAGGATTATCTTGGCTATAATGGCTCTTTTTTGGTTCCACATGAATTTTAAAGTAGTTTTTACTAACTCTATGAAGAATGTCAATGGTAGTTTGATGAGAATAGCACTGAATCTGATGATTATGTGTCTTGGGGTTGATCCTCTCATGGAGTATCTTACTGGGGCTCTCTGTATTTCCTGAATTTGAATGTTGGCCTGTCTTTCTAGGTTGGGGAAGTTCTCCTAGATGATATCCTGAAGTTGTTTTCCACTTGGTTCCATTCTCCCCATCTCTTTCGGTACTCCAATCAGTCATAGCTTTGGTCTTTTTACACAGTCTCATATTTCTCAGAGGTTTTGTTCATTCCTTTTCATTCTTTTTCCTCTAATCTTGCCTGCCCACCTTATTTCAGCAAGGTAGTCTTTAAGTTCTGATATTCTTTCTTCCACTTAATTGATTCAGCTGTTGATACTTGTGTTTGCATCACCAAGTTCCTGTGCTGTGTTTTTCAGCTCCATAAGGTCATTTATGTTTCTCGCTAAACTGGTTATTCCAGTTAGCAGCTCCTATAACCTTTCATCATTGTTCTTAGCTTCTTTGCACTGGGTTACAACATGCATACTTTATACTACTCAAAGAAATCTACAGATTCAATGCAATCCCTATCAAAATTCCCATAGTATTTTTCACATAAATAAACTATCCTGAAATTTGTATGGAAACACAGGAGACCCTGAATAGCTAAAGCAACCTTGAATAAGAGAAACAAAGCTAAAATTATCACACTTTCTGATTTTAAGTTATACAACAAAACTGTAATAATCAAAGCAATATAGTACTGGCATAAAAACAAGCACATAGACCAATGAATAGAAAGCAACAAAATTAAGCCACAAATATACAGCTAACTAATCTTTAACAAAGGTACCAATAATACACAATGGAGAAAAAAATAGTCTCTTCAATAAATGGTGCTGGGAAAACTGGGCATCCACATGCTAAAGAATGAAATTGGGCTCTAATCTTGCAACATAGACAAAATCAACTCAAGATGGATTAAAGATTTTTAAATGTGAGACTTGAAAGTTTAAAACTCTTAGAATAAAACATAGGGGAAAATCTCCTTGACATCAGGCTGGGCAATGAATTTTTGGGTATGACACCAAAAGCACAGGCAACTAAAGCAATACATAAGTGAGACTACATGAAACTAACAAGTTTCTGTACAGCAAAAAAAAAATTCAATACAAAGAAAAGGCAACCTATGGAATTGGAGAAAATATTTGCAAGCCATATATCTGATAAGGATTTGATATCCAAAATATATGAGGAACTGATATAACTCAATAACAAAAATAATATTCCAATTAAAAAATGAACAAAGAACTTGAATAGACATTTTTCCAAAGAAGACATAAAAATTGCCACCAGGTATATGAAAGGATGCTCAACATCACTAATCAGCAGAGAAATGCAAATCAAAACCACAATGAGATATCGCCTCACACCTGTTAAGATGGTTATTATCGAAAAGTCAAAAGATAAGTATTGATGAAGATGTGGATAAAGAGGAACCCTTGTACACTCTTGATGGGAATACAAATTGGTACAGATGATACGGAAAACAGTATAGAGGCTCCTCAAAAAATTAAAAATAGAATTTGTGATCTAACACTTCCATTTCTGGGTATATATAAAACATTAAATCATTATTTTAAAGAGATAACTGCTCTGCTTTGTAAATTGTAGCATCATTCACCATAGCCAAGATATAGAAAATACTTAAGTGCCTGTCAACAAATGAATGGACGAAGAATGTGGCACAGGTTAAGCATCCCTAAAGCAATAATCCAAACTCTGAAATATTCCAAAATTAAAAAATTTTGGGTGCTGACATGACACCACAAGTGGAAAATTCAACACCTGACCTGTGATAGCTTCCAGTCAAAACTTTGTTTTATGCACAAAATTATTTAAAATATTCTATAAAATTACCTTCAGGTTATGTGTACAGGGTATATATAAAACATAAATGTACTTTGTGTTTGGACTTGGGACCCATCCTCAAGATATTTCATTATATATATGTGAATATTCCAAAACTTGAAAATATTCAAAATTCAAAACACTTCTGCTCTCAAGCACTCCCATTCTAGATAAGGGATACTAAACCTCTGTGTGTGTGTGTGTGTGTGTGTGTGTGTGTGTGTGTGTGTGTGTGTGTGTTGTGTGTGTGTGTGTGTGTGTGTGTGTGTGTGTGTGTGTGTGTGTGTAATATTATTTAGGCTTAACAAAAATGAAATCCTGCTATTTGAGACAACGTGAATAAATCTGGAGGGCATTATGCTAGGTGAAATAAGCCAGACACAAAAAGACAAACACTTCATGATCTCACTTATATGTGGAATCTGTAAAAGTCAAACTTACCAAAACACAGAGTAGAATGGTGGTTACCAGGGACTGGGGATTGTGGGAAAATAGGAAGATATTCATCCAAGGGCATAAATTTTCAGTTATATGATGAATAAGTTCTGGATATCTAATGTATAGCATGGTGACATTAGTTAATAATGTACTATATATTTGAAATTTGCTAAGAAATTACATCTTAAATATTCTCACCAAAAAAGGTAACTATGCAAGATGATGGATATGTGAATTAGCTTGATTGTGGTAATTATTTCACAATGCACATATCAAAGCATTATGTTGCATACCTTAAACATATACAATTTTATTTATCAATCAATGATACCTCAATAAATCTGGAAAAAAAAGAGTGAAGCCACAGAATGGAAAATATTTTTTCAATGAATATTATTTGAGAAAACACTTGTATCCAGAACTTTGAAAGAACTCCTACAATGCAATAATAAAAAGACACACAATCCAATAAAAATTAACCAAAGAGCTAGACATTTCACAAAATAAAGTATATGAATGGCCGATGAGTACTTGAAAAGGTGCTCAACCTCATTAATTATCAGAAAAATACAAATTAAAGCCACAATTAGTAAATATTTTACAATCACAAGAAGACTGACAACACTGAATAGGTGCAGATGTAGCAATTCTTAAGGAAAAGATGTGAGCTTTACTCATCTCTGTGCCCCTAGTAATTAGTATTATACTTGTAAATAGGAGGATGTAAAATAATTATTCAATGGATAGATGGATGGATGAACATAGGGAGAAAAGGTGGCAGGGGAGAGAGTCAGAGAGCAAAAATCAGAGCAGCAGAAAAGAAGACAGGAAAAACAGAGAGAAGAATAATTAAAATTAGGTGGCTCCTTAAGTAAAAGTTACACAGCCTTTGAATTGTACAGTATAAAATTAAAACACATTTGGAAGACAGAACAATTATCAAATCAATTTCTCTGTAACAAAACCTGAAACCATTTTATAAATTAATTACTGAAAAATACAGGATGTTCTTTTATGCAACCAATTTGGCAGAACCTGAAATACAAACAATTCTATAATCCATAAATTTAAAAAGACAAACATAAAACTGAGTTTCTAGTTCAGCTTCAAATTTTTTTATTAGACCTTACTGTTTTGACAAATTATTCCTATGAAGTTGTCTGCTCATTAAACATGTTTAGCCATCACTACTATTAAAGGACCAAGTTTATTCAGATCTATGTTTGCTACATGCTCCTTAAATTTACCTTTTTATAAATTTAGTATCCAAATCACAGAGGACTCAGTATAATTTTAAAATAACATTTGAATAAAAAATTTATATTTGCTGGATACTTCAAATTTCTAGATGTAAAATTTTACATGGATACCATAAGAGTAAACTGGTCTTTATACTAAACCTTGCTCTATGTGGAATAAGATCCAGTTTGTTACCTGATACTACAGTTCACATTTTAACAATCAGTGCCATGGCTTTCCTTTAAATTCCCACCACTGTATGCCGCTGCTCTACCCACAGGTGGGGTCTGAAATTAATCTTGTTACTAAAAGTAAGAAGTCTTAAATATAAGTCACGGATACCCAAATATCCTATATATTCATTATATTCTTCTAAATGTTGGAAACCAAGTGAGATTGACAAGTAAACACAAGACCAAAAACATACCATATCCTCACAGTCTGCCCTCCAAGAAAACTGGGAAGTTGGAGAAATGTATCTTCATATTGAATTAATATTTACTGAATATCCTTCATACACCCTGCCCTCAGAATTCCCTGTTGATTCTCAGGAATACCCATGTGTGGTCACAAGCTTAACCATTTTTATCACTCTTTACTCCAGACTTTTGTTCTCAGTTTTCCCAATAAAAATGTTCATTCATCATTCCCTGGTGTTTTCTTCTCTGTCAGATTTTATGCTGTATAACAGGATAAAGAAATTTACACAGATAAACAAATAGTTAACCAAGGAGTGTTTCCTCTTCCATATAATATTTTAACATTGACACATGGCCCTCTAGAGACAATGCACATACTACCAGCGATAGTGGCTGTTCCACAAATCAGGCCTCTGTTGGCCTCCATAATGCTACTTAGTCTCCCCTTAGAACATATACAGAACAGAAAAGGCACCCTTGAGGTAAGGCAATGTTTGTCTGCTTGGCTTCAACATTTTAAAAGCAAAGGAATGCCTTTACCATTTTCCCAAAGAAGTAATCCAGCACTCTGGTTAATGTGAAACGCCTTTGTATTTGGCATCACCACTGTGTAGTAAAGGGTAATCTCAGCAGGCCTGCGTTGTCTAAATCCTACACATTCCAAAGGTTCTTAGGACTGACCTTTGTTAGGGTCCTGTGAAATAACTTCTAAGCCCTTGGAATATGCTGCCTGATTAAAAGTCTTTGTATACCCAGAGCCTTGGGACACACCAGATAGAATATGCTAACAGTGTGATTTATCATGAACATCTGGGGCCCTGGGCCACACTGAATCAGTTTGATAAGGAGAGAGAGATGCTGGAGACTGAGTAGCTAAGGTCAGTCATGCTTTGCATGCTTATATGGCTGACACCCAATAAAACCCTGGCAACCAAGTCTTGGATGAGCAATCCTGTTTAACAACACTTTCCCCATGTTGTCACACATGGTTGCTGGGAAAATTAAGTGCTGTCTGTTTCCCTCCAGTGGGAGAGGACAACTGGAAGACTACACCCATTTCTTGTGGACTCTACCCTATGCATCTTTACCCTTTATTGGTTTTTATCTGTATCCCTTTATTGTAATGTATGATGATGATGACTGTAACAGCTTTTGTAAGTTCTGTCAGTCCTTCTAGTGAATCATCCCATTGAAGGGTGATCATGGGGACCCCCAACATGACCATGTTTTATTGTTTCATTCACACAAAAGATAAAATCGTCTTCTATTCACAAGTTTATATATACATATATATATATATATAAAGTGTGTGTATATATATACACATACACGTACCAGATATGGAATTAATTTGCCACTATAACCAACCATTTTGACAAACTTTAGGTTGTCTAAATCCTACACGGGATTTAGGCAAGAAAAGGCAAGTGTGAAAATGAGAGTTATTTATATTCAGACAAATAATACACAAGTCTACACAACAGCCCAAAGGCAAAATACCGGTAGCTCCGGGAGGAAGACAAATTAAGACTGACATTTTTAATTAAAACTGGTCTGCTTCCTGGAATGCACAGATTTTTTTTTCATATCTCTCTCACCAAAGACAAGAGCCACATATTTTTAAGAGCATTTCTAAAATAAAAAATACAAAAATTAAATATGAGCATCTATTAAAGTGCATTACTTTACATTTATTGGGTTTCTCCTGATATTCATACCATAAATGGAATTTTCATAACTAAAATATCTGCCCACAAAAAGAAAAGCTGATGGCAGAAAGGTAAATAAATTTTTAACTGAGTTTTTACTTCCTGGCATTTTTTAACACTTACAGCTATTTTCTTCATCCAAAGCTATTACAAAATGTTCTCGCCTATACAAATGGACATAGAGAAAAATATAAAATCCAAGCAATGAGAAGAGAAAATAGAAGCAAAACCAACGGAATATCCTGAAACTCCTACCTCTCCTGGACCTCATGGGCCTAAGAATGCTGTGCTGGTCATGGTAAAGTGATACAGAAGCAATCTTATCTTTTGGTGCATTCTTTTCTCCTTCTTTTCAAGCTTCCCTAAATTTCCTCCTTTCTGGATGTAGAGATACTCAGAATGTTACCCTGACTCCTAGCTAAGAGAGCACCCCAGGTGCCCAATTTCTTTGCTCTTTATCAAATGTTGGTCAAATTGCTTCTTGTCTTTTCAGAATCCCATACTCTGCCACGTTTCTCTGGGTGGTAACTGTTCATCAGATAGCATAAGTAGATCCTGACTCCCAAGCCAAGCAGTCTAACTTTACTACTCAACTCAGCATTATACTCTTTACTCTCAAGTAGCTTTCCTGTAAGTAGAGTGCTCTGGAAAGAGAGGAGCAAACTCTTGATCTGAAGCATTAACCATAAATCAACTGAGAATGAGACTTGTTTTCACCACTCAAATAATTGCCTCATACCCTTAGGTGAGAATGTCCTTGCTGAAACGTGGCAATAACGTCAGCCCAATTTAGAAAACTGGGTAACTTTCTTTACCCTTAAAGATACTCAGTTTTTCTCTGGTCATCTCCAGAACAATATCCAACTAAAATTGGATTAGGGAATTTGATCTTCTGTCCAAATACCGTTTGCAGAGTAGCAAAAGGTACAACACATTTTCCTCATCTATTCTATTTGGGATGTTCACCATTCCAAAAGCTGTGAACACTACACATTCCATAAACTGAGAACAGCAGAGAAGCTGTTTTTGTGTTTGATGCTTTTCTGGGCCATTTTGTTCAAGCTTATATCAAATCCCCTGTGCACTTTTTTCAACATCCAATTAATAAATTAGTTGTCATACAAACTATATGCCAGGCACTGTGCTATTTGCTGAGTTCCATTACTCATTCAAACTCAGATGTTTCTAGATGATGGTACTTTCCCTCCCTTATAACAACATATTTGCATTTTCACAGAGATTTTAATGCCCTGTACCAAGGAAGTAGTTCTTATGGTGAATGCTGTACATCACTGAAGTAGGTGGTGAGAGAGATCTTTGGAGAAATGTCTTTGATATGTTTTCTAGTATCTCTTATACTATAACCTTATATAACCCATCAACTAGTCTGCCTACTAGTAACAACAGTTAAACCCATGGTCCAGTTTTGCTTCAACTAATATATTTAAATAATAATGCATATTCCCTCCTTTGAGACTAAAGCATTATTTCAAAACATCCTACCAATCAAGTAGAGAATCCATAGATTCTCTGCAATGAGAATCCATAGATAATTCAGAATAATGTCTGAAATTTGCACTCTTGCTCTATTGTGGTATTGCTCTGAGTCCTAAATCCTCCTTTAGATTAAAAGTAGACTCTTGGCTGCTTCTCTTAGAACTCTAGAATGAAGACTTCATATAGCAAAAACAGACTAAAAACTGATGTTTATAATCCTGACTTTGAGTGATCACTATGAAGCTAAATAATAATTAGCATGCTACAGTCAAGAAGAAGGCAAGTTGGAAGGAGTGTAAGCTGTTTTAGAAATATATCCCTATAAAATGAAGTACATGCATAGAAATGGTCCTGGAAAAAAACAACAGGTGCTGGAGAGGATGTGGAGAAATAGGAACACTTTTACACTGTTGGTGGGACTGTAAACTAGTTCAACCATTGTGGAAGTCAGTGTGGCGATTCCTCAGGGATCTAGAACTAGAAATACCATTTGACCCAGCCATCCCATTACTGGGTATATACCCAAAGGAGTATAAATCATGCTGCTATAAAGACACATGCACACGTATGTTTATTGCGGCACTATTCACAATAGCAAAGACTTGGAACCAAGCCAAATGTCCAACAACGATAGACTGGATTAAGAAAATGTGGCACATATACACCATGGAATACTATGCAGCCATAAAAAATGATGAGTTCGTGTCCTTTGTAGGGACATGGATGAAACTGGAAACCATCATTCTCAGTAAACTATCGCAAGGACAAAAAACCAAACACCGCATGTTCTCACTCATAGGTGGGAATTGAACAATGAGAACTCATGGACACAGGAAGGGGAACATCACA